>NC_090271.1:173884208-174184208 GCF_040414725.1 Anabrus simplex
TATATAGAAATCGTTTCCTTCAGAAACAAAATGGGCCTTGATGTGCATGATTAATGTACTTACCAGCTTACAATCTTTTAATTAAACTTGATGTTTAAAAACAAAAATCAGAAGAAAAAAAGAAGCATTTCCAATTTAAGGAATATTAAAGTTAATTAGAATAATTTAACACGAATGTAGAATCATTTAAGTTTTACTTTATCATTATGAACATGGACATACACAAAAATAATACTGCTGCTCATACAATACCTGAAAGTGATGGACTCAACATCACAATAAATATAATACTGTTCCACTCCGATGAGCATCACTTTAATGGTGACAGATAAGTTATCTTCACTCCACAGAACTTTAGGCTGTCGTGTAGTACTTTTTAGGATAGGTAATGCATCCTCTATAATGTGATCATGTGGTTCTGGAACATTCTCTGGTGCTGGTGTCGTATCCAAGTTGCTGGGTGGTTCAACAGGTACAGAACTTACTCTGCTATCCTTTTTCTTGTTCATAGTCTTCTGTTTTGAAAACTGCAACTAGGAACAGGGAGTTTCTCGCATAAACTTCATTATACACGAAACACAACTATGAACCACCATAAAGAAAATCATGATAATTGATAAAAGCAATGACACAAAGAAAAACTATAAAAGTGAAATGTAACAGCAAGCAGTATCCAAGCATCATATAAGCATCCCTTTCCCCTCCCACCAGAACTAAAGAATGTGAAGAATATTCTGGAACAAGTACATTTTAAACATGGCAATGCTATTTGACATATGACTCTGAAGATAATGAAATACTTCGTAGCAGACAACAGTCCTGTACGACTAAAAACAGGATTATCAATTAAACGCACATTATGTGCAGATTTGCTAATTACAATAATTTTGTTCATGAATGATGTATGTTTTCAAGATTTCCTGTTTAACAACATTTTTTGAAATTTATCTCCTGTATGACACAAACATTCATAACTAACCCTTCTTTGTTTTTAAAACAATGTTTTCATGTTTATAAAATGTGTGTCTATAGTAAAAAAGATAAGAATAAGTTCTAATGGTTTTCAGACTTTCTACCTAACGAGTCATAACAAGGCTTATTGGAATTGTTTATGCTATTTAACTGGTTAATATTTGTTGTTTTATAATATTCATAATTTATATACTTATTAATCATTTTCACAGTATCAATTTACAATTTTTTAGTTTACTTTCTGAATTAGGTTAGGTGACTTCTGAGACGATTAAATAAACAATACTTGGAATTTCTCCCAAATCCTTTTGTCACAGTAATATAAACAGAAGCGTAACTAACCTTACTTCCAGCTGAAAGGTTACTCTAGAAACCGATGATGAAATATTAGTAGATGGAATGCATTGGCCAGTATTTGGAAATGGCTGTGACACAACTTTTGAAAAGTGAGTACGACTGACACAAGCTTTCATGAAAGCCGAAGGAATTCATCTTGTAGCTCAGTGGTTTATAGCAAAAGAATTTTTAAGTACGGATGGAGAAGTTGTTTAATATAATTGTTAAAATAAAAGTGTCAAAATACAGATTAGGCAATTATTTCACCGAGTACACCACAAGTGGTGGAATTAGCAAAGAGTTGGTGATGAAAGTCTACAGCTGATTAACACTTTCAACACTATGCCCGTACGGGATACGGCTGCGCTGCTTTCCTTCTTCTGGACGGCGCCCGTTTGTGATACGGGCATGGTTTTCTTGTGCGTTTATATCCAGCTGCACGTATCACATACGGTTCCCGTCCCTTGGTTGGAGGTAATAGTTCATCTAATGACCACTAGAAAGCAGCAGTTATCAGGAATTTCGAACTGAAACGATAAACAGGGTATTTTCTCCTTGCCGTGACCTCTACCGAAGCACTCTGTGTGCCATGTGCTGCGCGAGCCAAATCTGTCACGCTTGTGAGCTGTGTTACTGTGTAAACATGTCTTCGCGCCGGCTCAATGATAGTGATATTTTGGATATTTTATCGGCAGAAGCGAGTTCAGAGATGGATGAAAGTGATGGCGACCCTGCTTACAAACCGGATAACGTATCAAGTAATAGTTCAGGTAAGATTTTTATTTATTACGTCACTTTGGAACGTAAGTGTTTAGCTGTATTATTTTACTCCGAATACAAACGATAGAAATACTTTGCCTACAGAAATTTGGGTTTATTTTTTTCCTTTAGATGAAGAGACGCAGGCTGATGATTCACCTGTGCCAGGAACATCTGCTAGATCATCTGAACCTGATCAACTGAACAGTTATTACCGATCAACTGAACAGTTATTACCCATCTGCACGGAAGACAATGAAATGGTGGAAAAAGCACTTCTTCCATTTGTTCCTTATGTCTGTTGTGAATGGTTTCATTCTATATAAAGAGATCTCAAAATCAAAGATGTCTCTTGTGGATTACATGAGAGTGATCAGTTTGCAGTTAGCAGCTAAAGGAGGAGGAGACATCTCAAGGCTGGAACCTACTCCCTCCCCCAGTGCTGACAGGAGTTTTGCTCACCATTTTCCAGAAAAGGTTCCTCCAACGAACAATAAAGTGAATACTACTCGTTATTGCAAGAACAGGGGCAAGAAGGAAAGTGGTAAGCGCGTCAGAAAAGAGAGTAGATGGTAGTGCAAGGAGTCAAAGTAGGACTGAGTATAGTCCAATGTTTTCAGGACTACCATACGAAAACAAACTATTCCTAAATAGGTAGATATTTTATTCCGCTGCATTTGTGTTTATTTGTGGCCTAAGTAGTCGCATTAAATGATTATTTTTTATTGTTTGAGCAAGGTTATTGGTATAACCTCACTGAAAAAAATGTTTCCGTACTACTTTTTTCATGTTTTTCATAAGACTAGTATAATTAAATTACTTTAGATATTCACTTGTTGATTAACATCTTCATTTTGGAAGGTTGACACCTTCATACGCTACAAAAATCAGGCATGTAATATGTTTCGCTGTTCCATAATAACATGTTAAAAATTAGCAAAAATACCCAGTTCACAGCCAGGATCCATGTTAAAATATGGTAGTGTTGAAAGTATTAATGTTTATATCTGTGACTGTTGAACAACTATTCTACCTGAAAATCACATTTACTGGAACAGGCTGATACACTAAATTTGAGATGAAATGTTCTAAAAGCGTGAAGTTGAACAGTATGTTGCTTCATTCTGACACACCAAAACTGAAGCAAAGGAAAAAGAGTCTAATAGAGTAGAGTCTTGCAAATCTGAATCTTGGAAATCTGAGCATTATTCCCTGCTTATTCCCGCCATATCATCATACTGTGCTTCCCCTCTACTGGGATTACACATGTGTTTGTTGTCATGTCTGAAACAAATGTTTTGAGAAAGATGGGTTTCCTTATTAAAGCAGTTTTATTACTGGACAACTCAGTCACATCCAGATGAACAGGAACTGTGAGGGTTACTTTTTAAGAAAGTCCGATTGGTGTAGCTTTGTACAGTCGATGCATATGCCGAAATGCATGCCCACCATGGCTTGGGCACGAGTCGATACCAGTTGTAGTCATAAAACCATTGCATTTGGTTCGAAGTGGGCAGGTGAAATGTTTCAGAGAAATAAGTGTCCCACTGAGTGTGAAATAAGGTCTGTGATTCAAATTTTTACAGCAAGGAATGTGTCAGCTGTGGACATTCATCGCCAGATATGCGAGATGTATGGCCCGAATGCAATGAGTGACAGCAAGGTATGTAAATGTGTGGGACTGTTCAAGGACATTTGGGACAATGTCCTTGATGAACCATGATCAGGTTGACCTTCTGCAATCTCAGATGATAGTGTGCAGAGTACATGCAAAAATCCATTAAGACTGGCTTTTCTTGATCTCCACTTTGTCATGGCAATTTCCACATGTTTCAAGGTCAGTACTTTACAAAATCGTTTCCGACACCTTGCATTTCAGAAAACTGTGTCACGATGGGTTCCCAGACTGCTTACCGAGGCACACAAAACCAGGGGAATGGCTTGTGCTTTGACTTTTTCTACCGATACAGTGATGAAGGAGACAAAAGTTTGGACCACATTGTCAAAAAAAGACAAAACATGGGTTTCGCAATTGACTCCTGAATCAAAGCAGCACTCAATGGAATGGCCGCACAAGTCATCTCCATTCAAACAAAAGCCAAAAAGCAAAACAGACAATGTCAACATGCAACATTATGGCCACTGTGCTTTGGGAGAGACATGGTATCCTGTTAGTTGACTTTATGCCACGGGAGATAACAAACTTAGCTACGTATTGCACAACCTTGCAAAAGTTTTGATGTGCTGTACAGAATAAGCAACATGGCCTATTGTCAAGTGGAGTTTTGCTGCTGCATGACAATGCCCGATGTCATTCTGCAGCTCAAACTCAAGAACTAATCCAATCTTTTGGATGGGAGCAAATGGATCACCCACCGTACAGCCCGGACCTTTCACCAAGTGATTATCATCTGTTCCTTTACCTGAAACAGTTCCTCGCTGGTCAGCAGTTTGACAATGACAAAGAAGTGAAAACAGCAGTTGAAAATTGGCTTCAGTCACAGGTGGCAGAGTTCTACAATGAGGAGATACAAAAATGGGTGGAACGTTATGATAAAAATAAAACATGGTAGCTATGTAGAAAAATAGCTTACTGTGTAAAGAGCAAGGCCCCACAGCGCTGGCTGCGCAGAAGCGTGTGACGGGGGAAGTCATGTCCATGCGCCTACCGCCATGTTGCAGGCGCTCCTCAGCTTGACGAGGAGATCGTACGAAATTCATGCATGAACTTACATTTCGCACATATGAAAACACCCGCCCTAGTAAATTAATGACAGCCTATACCAACTACCGTGTACACACGCAATAAATATACATAATATCAAGACTGTGGTGATATTAAAAGATACTTCTGGATAAAAAAACTGAACAATCTACACAAATCATTTGGATAGCCCATAGGTGGCGCACATATTTTTTTTTTTTTTTTAATCTGTAGAAGAGTGAAAAATACACTACTACAAAAATAAATATATATAAATAAACACATATTTGAATTTCAGTCCCTGAAAACAGAAAAAAACCAGTATACAGGCCTACGGGTACCTCATAAATGATAATGTCGCTCATGTTAATGTAAGGGTCATGTTGCAACTGTTTTGTTTGAACATTTGGAAGAGATACATGTAATTGAAACCTAGGCTCTACACTTTTGATTTATTGAAAATACAAAGACATGTTCAAATGACAGCAGTCTACAACTTAAGTACGATTACATATCGTGAGATAAAAATTGCCTGTCTCTTAGCGGACTGGAGGGCACATTAAATATTTACAAACTCCTGTACCGATAGCAATAATCTTCAATATCAACAAAAAGGAAACCTGTGAAACAAAATCTTTCTATGATTCCACTTCTATTACAGCAAGTTTTACTCAATTCTCTGAACATATCGTTTAAAAAGTACATGACTGCAGAAATCTTTCTAAAATGATCAGATACATTTTTTGTCATTTCCTGAATATGAACTTCTGGCTCCGCTGTGTAGGGGTAGCATGTCTACCTCTTACCCTGTGGCCCGGGATTCAATCCTGGGTCAAGTCAGAGATTTTACCTGGATCTGAGAGCTGGTTCGAATTCCACTCAGCCTACGTTATTACAATTGCGGAACTATCTCACGGTGAGATAACGGCCGAGAGGATTCGTCGTGCTGACCACACGTCACCTCGTGCACGCCTTCAGGCTGAGCAGCGATCGCTTTGTAAGCCATGGGGTTTGGTTTGGTTCGGATATGAAATAACGTAATTGGATTAATAGAAGTTAAATTGTCATTTCTATGGGATATGCACTTAGGTAAATGCTGCCTGACATTCATTACACTGGTGCTAGTCTGCCTCTATTATGTCTTTCTTTAAAATTAAATAAATGTCTAGGGTTAGTCTGAGTTTCTCTGAGTCGTTTAGGCTTAAGTAAGAAAGTTATAATTTAAGATGTGAAACCCTCCTCATAATATTATCTTTTTAAATACCTGTATTACTGCTTTTTACAAACTCAATCTGAATTAACATTATCTGAGCACAAATAAATATTGAAAGTGCATTCTAATTTTTCTCGAATATGGGCACCATGATTTACACCAAAAAATGAAGTTGAATGTGCAACATTTTCAAGAAGATTAATATCATAGTTAAACCGTTATTTTGATTAGCGTTTTCTAATACAGACTAGGATTGAAAAGTTTATAATGAGCTTTATTTAGACTTTATATTGTCATTCCATTCCTGGCCCGGCCGAATGACTGGAAACAGGCTGTGGATTTTCATTTTTATTTTCATTGTCCAATTTTTGTGGAATAGCATATTAACAATTTCATTCTTTTATTATAAAGCAAGTGTTAAAAATTGAGAACGTAAGACATACACTACTAAGAAATTATTTTTCAGATAATTGATAATAATTTGAAGCAGTACTTTACCCTAATATTAAATGCGTTATATCAAGCTTTATCAATCATGTCTTATGGATTCTAGGTCCAGGTTTATCAAATTTGTAATAACGGTAGATCTACACAGTCTGTATGAAAATCACGTAGTCTTTTTCAGAACAGCTGTGTAGTTCTAAACAATTATCCCTGATAAATTGGAAAAGGGCAAACAAGAAAAAGAAGAAGCCTAAAAATTCTAAATTTCATGTCCTTCTGCTCTCTGAATCATCCACCCTATAACCTGTTTAGTTCTCGATTATGGTAAATGAAAGTTATTTTATAACAGTTCGACTTCTACTTGCATGTGAAAAGAAATACCAGATCCCTTCTGATAACACTCTGTACAAATGAAAGCTGCACACGAATTCACATTCATGAATACCTGTCTATTCCACACGTAAGGCCTAACTTTATGCCTAATATTGCCGATATCGTCGCCATAAGACCTATCTGTGTCGGTGCGACGTAAAGCCCCTAGCAAAAAAAAAAAAAAAAAAAAAAAAAAAAATATTGCCGATCAATTTAACTACCGTAATGTATCAGCTCCCACATTTCTTGAAAATATTTGACAATATATTATCACTCCATCACATATAATACTACAACAGATGTACTAACAGGCATGATTAAAATCGAAAACATGCACGGGACTGTAAACATTATCGCGTGCTACCCATGCATTCGAAGCTGAAGCGCCCGCAACATGACGATGGGCGAAAGTGTTCAATATTCCGCATAGCATCAGCGCGCTCTGGGAGTCTAGATAAGTAATATTAAAGTCTTTGGTAAAGAGGACATAATAAAAAGGTTTTGCCAATATAATTATTACTATTGTTTCTATTGACAAACAGACCTTACCTAAAAAAATAGTCTTTGTAGTATGTGATTGAATTCATGCTTTATTTTTGCCCCCTAATGTAACAAGTTTGATACAACCTGTGCATCAGGGCATTTAGGAATGTCTAAGGAAAAAAAAAAAAAAAAAAAGCTACATTTACTCCTGGAAGCAACAGAACATGAGGAAAACATCACAAACTGGCACTTATGAAATCATGGAGGAAGATTTTAGGAAGTGCTGTGTCTGTTGACAGTAACTACGACAGCAATAACTATGACATACCAAACTTGTCAGATCTAATCTTGCAGGTACCTGGATGTAAAAGATGCCAGTGAAATCGATGTTACAGAATGGATGAATAGTGATGAACAGTATGAACTTAAAGATGCATCAATCACTGAAAAGTTGAATAAACCAACAGAAGATAGCGAGGAAGAAGTTATAGTAGAGACGGCGCCAAATATGTCTCATAGCGAGGATCTCACTGCGTTGGAGGTGACACTATGCTACATGAAACAACTACCAGAGGCAACTCCCACCAACACCATCTTCAAGCTAAGGTGTCACACTGTTGCACAGAAATGATGCAATATTCAGAAACAGAAGTCAATTAAAGGACTTAACAAAAATCACCTTAGTCCATGCTGTAACACTGTAAGAAATGACAATACAGTACCTTAGCTTCAATAGCTGCAGATTTTTTTCATGTTCCCCCACAATTACATCGGATTATCAAGGCTCTACTGTAGGCTACTTGTTCCATAATTCATCCAGACACTACAGCATACCACGGCAACAATTGTATTTTGTATGAATTTGTCCTACCTCCCTCCAGCTCTGTTTATCCAACGAGGTCAAGCTTCCTTTCATATTTCTCTAGAATGTTCTACTCTGTATAATGTCAAGGTTTAGACTGACTTTGGAACTCTTCTAATCACCGTAATATATGTTGCTTGTGGATGACCATGTATCCTCATGATTTGTTATGTTGGAAGGGAATGGAATATGTCTTGAGGCTCCCTTCTCGTAATGTGTTTGTAACATCATAGTCAGTTTTCATGGGAGTTTTTCATGGACTGGTCATACTATAAAACTACTGCGCACACGTTCACTTTGAATGAGATCTTCCTTAGTGATACCTCGAGCCCAGTGCAAAATCTTAATCTCTGCAACATGCAGCATTCATGTTTGTTGCTTTTACAATGGCCAGCATACCAAGATATACTCACAGCACGTCCAACTGCAGCTTAGTACATTTTCCCTTAATTTTAATGGGCATTTAGCTTATCACACACTCCTGTTAGTGTTCTCCACTTCAACTAAGCAATGCTGATGAGATCTGTCACATCCGCATACATTTCTGCAGAGTCTGCAAGGACTGATTCAAGATACATGAATGTATCCACCTCTTTTAGATTCGTCCCTTGAAGGTATACTTTAAGGAACTATGAGGTTGTATCCCTGATTATTTTTGTTTTATTCAGTTGGTGGAATCAAACACACCATTTGCAAAAAGAATGCTAAGTCTATTATTCAAAGGAATCCTGGAAAAATAAACTGCACATGGCATCCTGGATCTATAAGAAAATGATCTGCTGAAATCTTACAAAACAGGATAATAAAAGTGTACCATGTCAATGTTCTTTAGGTTATTTGGAATTGATAAAGCAGTTTTTACTAGTAACTATAGTACAGTACAGTACAGTACAGTACAGTACCATACCCCCCCCCCCCCCCCCAAACACACACACAATTAGGTTGGATTATCAAGACTCTATTGTACTTAGAGGTTTAAAATTTAAACATATGAATTTCTGTTACAATGCAATATATTCTGATTATATTTAAAATCTGAATGACAGAAGGTAAACTGCAGGAGACTACTGTTGGATTCAAAAGTATGATACTTGAGATTAAACTTTGGTGAACAGGTGAACCCATTTCAAACCTAATTACACCAAGTTATACCTGCATTCTCTCTGTGTTTATGTATTATGTACATGAATAGAGAACATCTAAGACTAAGGAAAGTAGGAGAGGTATACAGAAGCAAAGTGAGTATGTAACAGAGTCATAAAGAAACAACATCTGGGATGAGTTCATAGAGAAACTCAGATGGGAATTCTGGAAAGAAACTGTCATATGGATAGGTAAAATACAAAAATAATCTCCAATGGAATTAAAGCAGGGATGACTTCATGTCTTACACAAAAGGAAGTGAACAAGTAAATGAGAGAAGACAACTAACCCAAGATCAAGAAAGAGAAGACATTACAACAGCAGAGGCAAAAATAGCCGCTAAAGTGATGAAGCTGCTGTAGACATGATTAGGAGGCTAGCCATAGACAAATCAGTTACTGCGATGTGTATGGAAAGAGAAGCAAATCCCTGGGGCCTTGCAAAAAAAAAAAAAAAAAAGAAGTCAATCAATCAATCAATCAATCAATCAATCAATCAATCAATCAATCAATCAATCAAACAATCAATCACTCACTCACTACTGATCCGCATTTAGGGCAGTCGCCCAGCAGGCAGATTCCCTCTGTTGTTTTTCTACCCTTTTCTTAAATGATCGCAAAGAAATTGGAAAATTATTGAACATTTCCCTTGGTAAGTTATTCCAATCCCTAACTCCCCTTCCTATAAACGAATATTTGCCCCAATTTGTCCTCTTGAATTCCAACTTTATCTTCACATTTGATCTATCCTAATTTTAAAGACACCACTCAAACTTAATAGTCTACTGATGTCCTCCCATGCCACCTCTCCACTGACAGCTCGTAACATACCACTTAATCGAGCAGCTTGTAACATACCACTTATATGAACATAAAAACAAGAATAATAGTTAACACCACCTTTCCAATACTTACCTTTCCTTATATTTAAGAAATAAACATTACAACAGGCGTTGTAAGATGGGACATGTTTCGCTTAACAGTCGTAAACATCATCAGCCGAAAAGAAACCTTAGCCTTAAGTTAGGTCCGGGCCCCGAACTTAGTGTCCTTAACATATATGGCACCCTAAGAATCAACATTTATATTTAGAAAATCAAAATAGGCTTAAAACTAGTGTGAAAAAAACATAGAATGTTACAACATGGCTAAGAGAGAAAAAAAAACACAATCATGTTGAGACAGAGGATAAGAACAGAAAGTACAATACAGAGCTGGAAGTGAAATAATTAAAATCATTGGGATATCATTGCTACCACAATCAGAATGTTCAAACATAAAAACAAGAGTGACAATATAACACAGATACAACACACGCAGGAACGGACATACGTTTAACAGACCCCCTCGAACGGCTAATGTCTCCGGTCAACGTTCATCCAACATAAGAGATTTCAGTTCACGCACTTGGCATCTTATTTTTTCCGTTTTGGTCTTGAACTCCCAGCAAAAATGAAGTGGCTTCAGGTGTGATCAATCCTGTTTGAAGTGTTACTACTCCATGTCTGCTACAATATATGATTTCTCTTGCCCGTTCTCACGTATCTATACAAGAGTGAGATTTAATTATTTCTTCACTTAAACAGAAAGAAGACGTACTCCAGAAACTCATGTCCAAAATAGAGGGCATCCTGGTAAATAACCCAAAGATAGAAGAACTGACACACAAGGTGGAATCAATGACAGAATATATACAACAAACACTGGATGCAGTCATAGAGCAAAAAGTACAGAAAGCAATCAACCGATACTCAACAGGGGAACTGGAACCATCTGTGACCAAACAAAAAAGTATGAAAACCAATGAAACAACTAATAGGAACAAAGACGCCGAGGATTCCAAACAAGAATTCCCTCCACTCCCAGAAAAAGGAAACGGTAAGCAACAACCAAGAGACAACAACACAAATGTACAAATAAGAGCGGATACGGAAGAAGAAAGAAATACACAGCAGCAGTCACAACTAAAATTAAAAGGCACTCAACAACGCCGACCAGCACCTAAAATATTAATTGGCACTGGAACAGTAGAAGATGATCTACAAGCGGCAGACAAGAAAGCCTGGCTATTTATTGGGAAATTGAACCAAGAAACGACTACAGAAATGGTGACAAACTATCTGAGGAAGAAAGGAATCCGAGGAAACATCAGTTGCGAAGAGATCACAACAAGAGGAGAAAACAGAGCCTATAAAGTTGGAATCCCATTTGAATGTCTAGAATTAACATGTAATCCTGACTTCTGGCCAAGAAGAATAACTGTGCGCCGATTTCGATTTCGTTTCTCCAGGAGGAACGAAGGCGTATCTCTCGAATAATCCCATAAGCATGCTCCTGTGGAATGTAGAAGGGCTAAACGGACTACTAAAACTAGCACCAGAAAACGCTTTACAAACATCAGACATACTAGTCCTCACAGAAACATTCCTCACGAAACATATAGACATACAAGGATTCTACTCTACCCACTCCCTAGCAAGGAAACCAACAGAAGGAAGGCCATCAGGAGGTGTATCTATCTACTACAAACCATGGATAGGACCCATGAAGACCCTACACATAGAAGAAAATCTAATAATTGCAAAAACAAACAAGTTCACTGTAATAGGCATTTATATAAGCCCGAACACAGACATAGAAGAAATAATGGAGCTCCTAACGCTTTCCTTCAGGAAAATTCCAAACACAGAAGAAAACATCATACTAGCAGGAGATATGAACTGCAGACTAGACAAACCCGACATGAAATGTAGAGCTGTCCTCACATATCTTGATGAAGAAAATTTCAAATTAGTGAATGACCCAAAACATAAAACTTACTTTGCCCACAATGGAAGTAGCACCATCGACCTGGTATTCCATAAAGGAGACGATATACACATTCTAGAACAAAAGGGATTGTGGACTTCACCAGTAACCCCGCTGAGAAAACACATCCCCATACAGACCAAATTCTCACTCAAGATTCCAAAGAAAGTTATAACAACAAATGAAAAAATCACCGTATCCAGAAAGATAAACTTGGCAGAACTAGAGAGAGCATTAGGAAATGTAACTGAAGCAGAAGAGGCAATCAAAGAAAGTGATTTAAACAAAGCCCTAGCAACAATCAACAATATGCTAAAAGCAAGTATAACCCACAAAATGAACACAAGAAAAGCCCAACCGTGGTTCGACAAGGAGTGCTACACAGAAAGACAAATCACATTAAATGCGTTGCATAAAGCCAAGATGACGTCAAAACCAGAAGATCTACAAATATACGGCGAAAAACGAAAATACTACAAGAACCTACTAACACAAAAACGCACTCAATACATAGAGAAAGAAGGTGAAAAAACCGCCGAAGAAGCAATAAAAGACCCATATGTAGCCATCAGACCCAGAAGAGCATCAAGAAGTAGCAACGTAGAAATAGGAACCTGGGAAACGCACTTCACTCATATTCTTAACAATGCAAGGAAACAGGCGGCGTACGAAATTGAATACAACAACAAGCTTGAAGCGATACCTCCCATCACCAAAGCAGAGGTGTTAGACACTATCAAAGTTACAAAATGCAAAAGAGCCGCTGGACCAGACGGGTTTTATAATGAGCACCTTAAAGGATCCGCGCAGCATCTAGCAGAAATATGGTCCAAACTGTTTAATAAATGCCTAGAATTAGGAAATATTCCCGATGAATGGAGAAAATCAACATTTATAACCCTCTATAAAGGGAAAGGTGAAACCAGCAACCCAAACTCATACAGAGGAATCGCTCTAGAAAGCAATATCTTCAAGCTGTTAACAAGAATCCTAACCAACAGGATAGTTGAAGAAGTAGACCCCAAAATGCCAGAAGAGCAATTTGGATTTAGAAGAGGAAGAGGAACCCTGCATGCAATCCAAAACCTACTCAGTGACATAGAAGAAGCACAACGGCTTCACAAAGGAAAATTTTATGCAGTCTTCATAGACTATACAAAAGCCTTCGACATAATAGACAGGAATATACTCATGTCAAAACTCCAAACTATGGCTGGAAATACTCCCCTTACAGCTCTAATAAGAAATATTCTGGCATACAACCAGATCACCATAGATGATGCGACCCATAAAACAAAGGACATCACCCAAACTAATGGAGTGATGCAAGGTGATCCACTCAGCCCCATACTATTCAATATTGCCACCGCGGACATAACAAAAGCAATCAGAGAAAGAGCAAAGGATGCAGTGATCTACATTTATGCAGACGACATGGTCCTAGGGTCAACAAATAAGGAAGAGCTCCAACACGCTTTCTCAGCGCTGGCTGAATGGACAGGAAATAACAGCCTGAAAATAAACTGGAAAAAAACTCAACAGATGGTCTTTCGGAAAGGCGGACGAAACGCAGCAAACGACAACGTAGAATACGAAGACGGCAAAGTGGAAATAGTAAACTCATTCAAATACCTGGGAATAACCTTACAGACTACTGGGACGTTCAGACTACACATAAAAGACAAAGCAGTTGCAGCCATGAAAGCCATGTACGACATCAACAATCTACAGCAGTTATCCTTAAAAACAGCTATGCGCCTATTTGACACAACGATCCTACCAATACTCACCTATGGAATTCACTTGATATGGGAAAGACTAACAAAGAGAGACCTGGCCACCATAGAAGGAGTTAAGGCAAAATTCCTAAAGACCATAATGGGCATCTCAAAATACACGCGTTCCCGCCTAACATACGAACTAGCACGGGAACCCTTTCTTATTGAAGAACTGAGGATAAAACTACCACTGCCATCCACAATGAATGTAGAAGCACACCTAGCGGAGAGGCGGAAGAAGAGAGAAGAAATTCCACTAGAGTTCTACAGCACAGATGCCATGTTGGATCGAAATTGGACGAACGCCAACCAGAAGCTAAGACATGTGATAATAAAACTAGCAGTACATGGGTACCACCATAAAACATGTAAAAATATGTCTTATCACGACCCAAATGAAAAATGTGAATGTTCACTGTGTGATCAGTTCTGTGACATGTATCACATCACAAGATGTAAAAACAACAACAAATCTCTATGCGATTATAGCAAAGACTAAAACGGTCAATTATCTTTGTAATGCACATTCGTGCGCTTTTCTAATAATAATAATAAAAGAATATAACCAGCATGTTTTGTTATGTATGAACATTCTTACTAACTGACTGGCAGTCATGAGTTTGATTATTACACTGCCAGCTCTGTGTTGTACCTTATGTTTTTAACCTATGGAAACACGATTACGTGTTTTTTCTAACTCAGCCATGATGAACACACTTATATATTTTCACACTTGTTTTTATGTCTGAACATTCTGATTGACTGACTGGTAGCAATGATATCCTTAATGATTTTAATTATTTCACTACCAGCTCTGTATTGTACTTTCTGTTCTTATCCTCTGTCTCAACACGATTGTGTTTTTTTTCTTTTAGCCATGTTGTAATATTCTATGTTTTCTTCACACTAGTTTTAAGCCTATTTTGATTTTCTAAATATAAATGTTGATTCTTAGGGTGCCATATATGTTAAGGATACCAGGTTCGGGGCCCTGACCTAACTTTAGGCTAAGATTTCGTTTCGGCTGATGATGTCTACGACTGTTAAGCGAAACATGTCCCATCTTACAACACCTGTTGTAATGTTTATTTCCTAAATATAAGGAAAGATAAGTATTGGAAAGGTGGTGTTAACTATTATTCTTGTTTTTATGTTCATATTCTGATGTGCAATATGGTCTACAATGAGATTTCTTACTTATAACATACCACTTAATCAAGCAGCTCGTCTCCTTTCTCCCAAATCTTCCCAGCCCAAAACTTTGCAACATTTTTGTAACGCTACCCTTTTGTCGGAAATCACCCACAAGAAATCAAGCTCCTTTTCTTTGGATTTTTTCCAGTTCTTGAATCAAGTAATCCTGGTGAGGGTCCCATAAAATGGAACCATACTGTAGTTGAGGTTTCACCAGACTTATATGCCCTCTCCTTTACATCCTTACTACAACTCCTAAATACTCTCAAAACCATGTGCAGATATCTGTACCCTTTATGAACAATCATATTTATGTGATTACCCCAATGAAGGTCTTTTCTTATATTAATACCTAGGTACTTACAATGATCCCCAAAAGGAACTTTCACCCCATCAACGCAGTAATTAAAACTGAGAGGACTTTTCCTCTGTGTGAAACTCACAACCTGACTTTTAACACCGTTTATCATTATACCATTGCCCACCGTCCATCTCACAACACTATCGTGTTCACCCTGCAGCCGCTCACAATCTTGAAACTTATTTATTACTCTGTACAAAATAACATCATCTGCAAACAGCCTTATCTGTGATTCCACTTCTTTACACATATCATTCATATATATATATAAGAAAACATAAAGGTCCAAGAATATTGCCTTGAGGAATTCGGCTCTCAATTATTAAAGGTTCTGATAAAGCTTCGCCTACTCTAATTCTCCAAGTTCTATTTTCTTGAAATATAGCCACCCATTCAGTCATGCTCTTTTTGTAGTCCAATAGCACTCATTTTTGCCAGTAGTATTCCATGATCTACCCTATCAAATGCCTTAGATAGGTCAATCGGAATACAGTCCATTTGGCCTCCTGAATCCAGGATATCTGCTATACCTTGCTGAAATCCTACAAGCTGAGCTTCAGTGGAATAACCTTTCCTAAACCCAAACTGCCTTCTGTCAAACCAGTTATTAATTTTGCAAACATGTTTAATATAATCAGAAAGAATGCTTTCCTAAAGCTTACATGCAATGCATGTCAAACTGACTGGCCTGTAATTTTCAGCTTTATGTCTATCACCCTTTCCTTTATACACAGGGGCTACTATAGCAACTCTCCATTCATTTGGTATAGCTCCTTCAACCAAACAATAATCAAATAAGTATTTCAGATATGGTACTATATCCCAACCCATTGCCTTTAGTATATCCACAGAAACCTTATCAATTCCAGCTGCTTTTCTAGTTTTCAACTTTTGTATCTTACTGTAAATGTTATTGTTATCGTAGGTAAATTTTAATACTTCTTTAGTGTTACTCACATCCCCTATCTGGACATTATCCTTGTAACCAACAATTTTTACATATTGCATATTTACATACTTCTGCCTTTTGAAGATCCTCGCATACATATTCCCCTCGTTCATTAATGATTCCTGGAATGTCCTCCTTTTAACCTGTTTCTGCTTTAAAGTACCTACACATACCCTTCCATTTTTCACTAAAATTTGTATGACCACCAATTATGCTTGCCATCATGTTATCCTTAGCTGACTTCTTTGCTAGATTCAATTTCCTAGTAAGTTCCTTCAATTTCTCCTTACTTCCATAACCATTTCTAACTCCATTTCATTCCAACCTGCACCTGCTTCTTAGTCTCTTTACTTCTCTGTTATAATATCTGTCTGTTAGGTCATCAGCCCAGAGGCTGGTTGGATCCTCAAATAGCACCACCAAAGGTTATACGGTTATGAGGAAACCCAAAAACCAATGGCAGCACTAAAATGCGGCGTACTAGGCAAGATGAGGAGTGAGGTAGTTTGCCATTGCTTTCCTCATTGGGTCAGAAAGTACTATTGCAGCACAACTGACCCTATGTGCAGCACCTTTCATAACACTCAGATGCACTAGTCATGCTCTGAATGTCATTACTCAGCACTACCCATACCCCAGCAACTTCCATATTGTCACAGCCATGGATGTTGACTGGAACTTCGGTGGAAGCTACACTTTACTCTGGCCTGTGCCAAGAGATGGATGCAAAAGTACTGTATCCATGAAGAAATGACAGCAGGCAGTGTTATAATATAGTGGATCTTTATCATTCCTTACCACCTTTAAAGGTAAAAACCTATTTTCACATTCCTCAACTATTGCTTAAAACCATCCCAGTCTGTTTACATTTTTATTTACCATTTTCCAGCGAGCATAGTTACATTTTAAAAATTCCCTCATGCCTGTTTTATCAGCCATATGGTACTGCCTAATAGTCCTAATTTTAATACCTTCCTTTCTATCAAATTTATTTTCAAGTACGACACAAACAGCTTCGCGATCAATAATACCATCTATTACTTTGGTTTCTCTATAGAGCTCATCTGGTCTAACTAGCACCACATCCAGAATATTCTTCCCTCTAGTTAGTTCCATCAGTTTCTGAACCAGCTGCCCTTCCCATATTAACTTGTTTGGCATTTGTTGGTCATGCTTCCTCCTGTTGTTCGCATTACCTTCCCAATTAACATTTGGTAAATTGAGATCATCAGTTACAATCACGTTCCTTTCCATATCATTTCCCATATAGCTTGTTATCTTGTCAAATAATTCTGAATCAGCATCAGTGCTACCCTTTCCCAGTCTGTACACTCCAAAGACATCAAGTTGCCTATTATCTTTAGACATAAGCCTTACACCTAGAATTTCATGTTTGTCATCTTGAACTCTTGTGTACCTTACCAATTCTTCTTTCACTAGAATGAATACTCCCTCTCCTACCATTCCTATCCTATCTCAAATACACATTCCAGTTCTGTGAGAAAATTTCTGCATCCATTATATCATTTCTCAGCGATGATTCAACTTCTATTACAATATCTGGTAAGTATATATCTATTAAATTACTTAATAATGATTCCTGTGTTTACAATGCTTCTACGGTTGAGCACTAACATTTTTATATCTTCCCTACTTGATTTCCAGTTCCCTGTTCGCTTAACACCACTCCTTAGGCCACCCCGTTTCCCTGAATGTACCTGCCTATAACCCTTCTAAACAAGTTTCCTAAATTATATGTACCACTGCGGTTTAAGTGAAGGCAATCTGAGCGCAGATCCCTGTCTCCTACCCACCCATTAGGATCTAGAAATCTCACTCCCAGTTTCCCACATATCTACTCCATAGTCTCATTTAAATCCCCAATCACCTTCCAGTCAGTATCCCTCCCACACAGTATTCCACTGATAACAATCTCCGCTTCCTTAAAATTCATCCGTGCTGCGTTTACCAGATTCCACACATCCCCAACTATGTTCGTACTTATACCTGCTTGCTTTACGTTGTTAGTACCAGTGTGAAACACTACCACCTTCTCCTTTCCCTCTTCTTTCTCTTCTACTTTCCTCAACATCTGCCTCAACCTAATTCCTGGATAACACTCTACCCTGGTTCCCTTTCCTCCACACACTTTCCCCACATGTCTAACGATGGAATCCCCCATTACCAGAGCCTCAACCGTACCCACCTCATTTGCTCCCCTCCTCTCCTGGTCAGCCATACCTTCTCTCACTGCTGCAGAAGCTACTTCCTCCTCCCTTTTCTCCCACCCATGACCCTGTTCCACCTGTCTTTTTTCTTTCCACTACACTACACTTCCATTTCCTACCTTTTCCCTTCCTCCTACTTCCACACATCTCAGCAACAGTTCCCTGTTCCTCATCTTCCCTCAGTTATTCTACCTGCAGTGACTCGTACCGATTTCTTAAAGACACCTGGCCTGAATTCTGATCCTGAATAGAGCCCTTAGCCTGCAATCTCCTTCCCCTTAAAACATTTGACCACCTGTCTTCTACAATTCCCCCCTTTCCTTCCCATCCCTCCTTTGCACCTACTGTATCCTGTACATTATTTGAGGAAGGCCTACTTTCCTTCCTGTCCTCTGAGAGAATCCTAATTATCTCCCTCAAACTCTCCAACTCCTCCCTCATACTCCTTAATTCCTGGCCACACCCACATTTCCTATACTTGCACTGCTTAGCCATTATTTACGGAATAATGGGAAGAAAATAAAAGATAAAGTAACTTATTCTGTGCAAATAAAAATGAAAGGAAAGAAATATTGCCTATGAAAATGAAAGGAAAGAAATATTGTCTAGGATAGTTCACAAAGATCACACAACAGCAAGGTAATTAATATAAGCTACTACTACTCTACAAGGTACTTAGTTGTACAAATTTTTTTTTCTACAACACCCTAACAGAATGAAAATTGCTGTTAATTATTGAAAACCAAAAGTAATACACAAGAATTAGGTCTACACAATTCTAAACTTCAGTTAAGTCTACTGTAATTACTGCAACAGAATTCTAGTAAGAGAGTTAATACAGATACAACAGATACTATACACAAATATTTCACAGTAATAGAATAAACACACTAATTTATAATAAGATACCTACTATAATACACTACAATGATTTTAAACTTTCAAACATATCCTAATAATAATACAACAGGTTATTACTAAGCACAAACTGAAATGGAAATTACAATTAAGTTTGAAATTCGCAAGACTACTCAAAATAATAGAATAAGCACTCTAATTTCTAATAAGTCACTACAATATACTATAACAGTTTTTAAGCTATGTTCAGGTGTATCCTAATTACAATAGGTTATTATTAAGCACAAATAGAAATGAAAATTGCAATTAGGCCTAAAGTTTGAAATTCGCAAGAACTACTGTACTCACGGATTACCAACAAAATTAAACGCGTAGACAGAAGATTTTTTTCTTTAGTATTACTTTATCCTACTATGCTCGAATAGAAATGAAAGGATTGCCGTACACAAAGAAAAACATGAATATAACAGGCAAGATACTATCTAATATACCTTATCCTCACTACAATTCTCAACTGAAATGTGGTTATGTGATCATTACAGCTGGTGGATTACTATTATTTTCCCTACTCCACGGGACAGAGAACAAAAGTGTCCTTAAATAGGCCTACTGAAAAATACGAGGTTGTCTACAATTATTTCTCAAAAATATTTCTGCCAAAACTACTCCTACTACTCCAGGGACTTGAATTGCAATTACTGGGATATATGAACTTTATTATTATTATTAGCTAACCGCTCATAAATACTGAAAGATCAATGGAGTGAAATATAAATTATGGATACTTTAACTACCTACTCAGAACTACCAATCATTGGAATACAAGATCAGCTGATTTTTATTTATATTTACATTTTATTTTATTATATTTTATTTGATTTATATTTATTCATTTTTATTTATATTTACCGATAATACCATAATACCATAATACCAATATTCAAGAAAGAGGATAAGAAGGTCTGCAGCAAATATATAGGAATCATAATTAAGTCTGAGGTTGCCAAAATTATGGAAAGGTGAGAAGAAAGAAAGCTTAGAGGAAAAACACAGTCCCATATTCAAGAGGATCAATTTCGATTTAGGTGCAAAAGATCAACAATGGAATCAATCTTTATCATGAAACAGATTATGCAGAACAACTGGAAATACAGGGGGGATCTGGTGATGACTTCCATTGATGTGCAAAAAATATATGACAGTGTATCCAGAGAAGAAATTTGGAAAGCACTGATTAAAAATACATGTGTTAAAACATACTAGAAATGGTTAGATCACTGTGGCAGTTCTGTGAAAACAAAAGCTGAGAACACAAGATGATTCGAAATGGACACAAGACTCAGACAAGGAAATGTTCTGTCACCTTTGCTATGTATACTGATAATGGAACAGATTATGAAAGCAGTAAAAGAAGCTTATAAAGAAACAAAAATTAATGTAATGCTATTTGCTAATTATGTTGTGATCTGGGGAAAGGATGTGAGTGTGAGGTACAGGAACAGAATGACATCAATGGAAAGACTAAACAAGGGGGAATGAAGATCAGTGTAGAGAAGAATAAAACAATGGCAATGACCAGAAGAAAGTGGGAAGGAAGAGGAGGAATATAAACAGGAGGCAATAATCTAGTGGTAGAGCACTTAAAAGTTCTTAGGAAATGAACTCATGGCAAATGCTAGACTGGATGTGGAAATCTGCAGGAGAATACAAATAGGAAGTGCTCTCTAACACAGTGTAAGAAACCTGCAGTAGAATAAAGATGTACCAATAAAGTCCAAGGAAATAAAGTACAAGACGTATTTAATCACGATAATAGTGTGTGGAGGGGCAAAGACTTAGCCTGTGACAAAGCGATGAAAATAATATCCAAGCAGCTTAAATGAAGTGATGAACTGATATGGCTCAAAAGACAAGAAGGGAACGAGTTTAAAAAAAAGGACATAGTGAAGGAAAGCAAATAAGGTGGAGAAGTTGAATGATATGAACACGTTTAGGTGGTTTGGATGCATCAAATGGATGAGCAATGAATTAGAAAACACAGATTGGAAATGAAGCTGGAAGAGAAGTCAAGGAAGGTTAAAAACGAGATGGATAATAATAATAATGGTTTTACGGGTCCTGGGTTTGATTCCCGGAAGGGTTGGGAATTTTAACCATCATCGGTTAATTCCGCTGGCAGTGGGGCTGCATGCATGTGTCGTCTTTCGTCATTATTTTAACCTCATCACGACATGTAGGTCGTCTAGTGGCATCAAATGGTAAAGATGTTGATTCCCATAGGGAATCCAAAATATTTGTCCCGAATGAGTCAATTTATATCACCAATATAAATGGTCCGTTATTCGACATTATAAATTTTCCAGCTAGCATGCTCAGAATATTTGCAAGTTCAAGCTGATTACATTTTCAAAACACCTAATCAGGCCTCCCTGAACATCAACAACACATTATTGAGCAAGTGCCATCCTTGCAATATCCTGGGAATATAGTGAATAAGCACTGTGATCCCAGAAATGAAATCTTATCCATGATTGGGCAGCCAAAAATTTGTTCAACACTATGAGGGTCCTATTCACCAGTAAGGATCTCAATCTTCAGCTCAGAGTATGTATGTTATGAATATGTTTTCTCTGTCCTTCTATATGGTTTCGAAGGGTGGATGTTCAGCAGTTTCCTGGAGAGGTGGATGGGATTGAAGCTTTGAAAATGTACTTGTACAGAAGAATGCTTTGAATATCCTGGGTATAAAGGAAGACCAAAGAGGAAGATCTCAACTTGTTAAATAAAAAATACCTAAGATCGTCTAACTACAGTCAAGGAGTGAAAGTTCAGATACATCGGACATATCATGAGAGGTGAACTGATATGAACTTCTCCAAATCATCACTGAGGGGAAAATTGAATGACAACAATCTGTAGGAAGGTGGAGAAATACCCGACTTAAAGACTTCTTTCTGAATATATTAGACATGTTTGTGAAATTAATAACTGGTTCGATAGAAGGCAGTTCGGTTTTAGGAAAGGTTATTCCACTGAAGCTCAACTTGTAGGATTCCAGCAAGATATAGCAGATATCTTGGATTCT
This sequence comes from Anabrus simplex, assembly GCF_040414725.1. Taxonomy (NCBI): domain Eukaryota; kingdom Metazoa; phylum Arthropoda; class Insecta; order Orthoptera; family Tettigoniidae; genus Anabrus; species Anabrus simplex. The sequence goes on from NC_090271.1 coordinate 173,906,757, forward strand.
GGAGGTCAAATGGACTGTATCGCGATTGACCTGTCTAAAGTATTTGGTAGGGTGGATCATGGGAGACTACTGGCAAAAATGAGTGCAATTGGACTAGACAAAAGAGTGACTGAATGGGTTGCTATATTTCTAGAAAATAGATCTCAGAGAATTAGAGTAGGTGAAGCTTTATCTGACCCTGTAATAATTAAGAGGGGAATTCCTCAAGGCAGTATTATCGGACCTTTATGTTTTCTTATATATATAAATGATAAGAGTAAAGGAGTGGAATCGGAGGTAAGGCTTTTTGCGGATGATGTTATTCTCTATAGAGCGATAAATAAGTTACAAGATTGTGAGCCACTGCAACGTGACCTCGGAAAATGTTGTGAGATGGACAGCAGGCAATGGTATGTTGATAAACGGGGTTAAAAGTCAGGTTGTGAGATTCTCAAATAGGAAAAGTCCTCTCAGTTTTAATTACTGCGTTGATGGGGTGAAAGTTCCCTTTGGGGATCATTGTAAGTATCTAGGTGTTAATATAAGGAAAGATCTTCAATGGGGTAATCACATAAATGGGATTGTAAATAAAGGGTACAGATCTCTGCACATGGTTATGAGGGTGTTTAGGGGTTGTAGTAAGGATGTAAAGGAGAGGGCATATAAGTCTCTGGTAAGACCCCAACTAGAGTATGGTTCCAGTGTATGGGACCCTCACCAGGATTACCTGATTCAAGAACTGGAAAAAATCCAAAGAAAAGCAGCTGATTTGTTCTGGGTGATTTCCGACAAAAGAGTAGCGTTACAAAAATGTTGCAAAGTTTGGGTTGGGAAGAATTGAGAGAAAGAAGAAGAGCTGCTCGACTAAGTGGTATGTAATACCAATATAATGGTCCATTATATTGGTATTATAAATTTACTCATTCAGAACAAATATTTTAGGTTTCCTATGGGAATCAACATCTACATCATAAGTGGTATGTTCCGAGCTGTCAGCGGAGAGATGGCGTGGAATGACATTAGTAGACGAATAAGTTTGAGTGGCATTTATAAAAGTAGGAAAGATCATAATATGAAGATAAAGTTGGAATTCAAGAGAACAAACTGGGGCAAATATTCATTTATAGGAAGAGGAGTTAGGGACTGGAATAACTTACCAAGGGAGACGTTCAATAAATTTCCAATTTCTTTGAAATCATTTAGGAAAAGGCTAGGAAAGCAACAGATAGGGAATCTGCCACCTGAGTGACTGCCCTAAATGCAGATCAGTATTGATTGATATTGACTTGTGTTGCTGGTATGGATGAACTTCTATTGAAATCATTCCGATGCTGTTTTGTAAGTGATTATAATCAACTGGATCGCCAACCTTCGTAGGGAGACAGCTACTGTGTGCAAGCATTTTTATTTGGCCCCATCTGCCTGCTTGCTCATCAATTTTGACATTCCATATTTCTCTGGGCCTACTAGATGCCAGAGTAAAAAGAATCTCTTTTAGGAGTCTACGGCTGAGTTTTAATTAATTTTGTCAGGTAAAAACCAAATGTGTCTCACAATAAACCAAATCTCTCTTGGGTGTCTATGGCTGAGTTTTATTATCTTGTCCGGTAAACACCAAATATGTCACCAGAGATCTTTTACATGCCGACATTGTATGGCATGGAGTGCTGAATGGACTTTTTTCTGCCCTACAAAAATCCTACTACCTCTGCTGGGTTTAAAATTCTCTACCATGTGACCCACTGACCCACAGAGGGACCTAACAAGATTGGATTTTGTGAACGACAGCCAGAAAATGCAACATGGACTTGGACCATAGCAGTGAATGAGGAATGGTAGAGAAAAATGAAATGAAATAAAATGGAGAAGGGGTAATTATGTTATATTATTCTTTGGTATGCTTTATAAAATACGAATACACAATCCAATTAAAAAATACAATTTTGATATACTACTGTATAACACTATGGGGGGTATATAGAACTAAAACTCACATTCTCTACTTTTCATGATTTATAGTAAAGCTGAAAAATATCTCAAATATGCACACCTGGATGTCGTGCAAATTACGTTTCTATTTACATGTCCAAGGCATACTCTTACAAAATGTAAACTTGAAGATAGCAAACTACATTTTAAATTTGCAGAATGTGAGTTTTGCATCACATATTTGGATAATGCGAGTTATGCTTCAAAAGGCTGTGGATAATGTAAGTTTTGGTATGAACATTCTTATGTTTAGTAGTATATGAAGTTAAGAAACAGGATACAAACAGTATAAAGACACTTGGAGGAGAACAGAGCAGAATAATAATACAAAATAGAGATAATTAAATAATAATGTACAACCTGTGACAATAAAGTTCGGTGAATAGTCCTGTACTATCAACATAGATGAACAATCCATGACAGTGACCTTACTGTCCTTCAAAATAGTCCCCTTGCATAACTATGCACTGCTGAGATCGGCGATACATATCATGGAAACTTTGCAAGAAGACTTCCACTGGGATAGTGTTCAAAAGCCTCGTTGGTTTCGGTGGATGTCAGGAACATCGTCAAATATCTTTCCTTTCAAAGCAAGTTTGATGCATGACTTTTTGGCTCTGACCCTTTTCCGAGGAGGGGATCCCGGAGAACGCCACTCCATGCTTTGCCGTTTTGTGTCAGGGTCGTACCTGAGACACCAGGTTTGATTCAGTTACAATACAGTTCAAGAAATTTGGTGTGGCATCCGCCGTTTCGACAAAATACTGGGAAGCCTCTAAACGTGCCTGCTTCTGATTGTCAAGTGATGTGGCACAACACGAGAACACGTTTTCCTCTTCCCTAACTTCTGGGTAATGATTTGTTGCACGGATTCATGGTTTATGTGCAGTTCATCTGCTATCATGTGCACAGTTAATCAATGATTGTTCATGATTAATGTCCTTACCTTCTCAATGTTTTCGTCTGACGGCGGTCACCGTTTTTCCGCTATGGGGGTTGTCAGAAACACTTTCCAGGCCTCCTCGAAAACGGACGAACCACTCGTACACATACTTCAAGGACAGTGCTTGAACTTCATAAATACGTACCAGCATCGCATGTGTTTCTTTCGGTGTCTTGCCAAGCTTAAAACAAAACTGTACATTGATCTTTTGGTCGTTCATGTTCCTGTTTGCAGTTCAGAACCAACGCACTAAACACGCACTGTTTAAGGTTATAAACGTTATTAACAGGCACTGTGTCAAACAGGTCTTACACGGCACACACACGATGGTCAACTGAACAACACTGGGAGCAGGTGGTCAAAACCTGCTGCTATGCAGGGGTGCAGCATTGTATGTCGCCAGATTGACCATTCTGACTTCGTTCACCAAAATTTATTGTCACAGGTTCTATACTGATAATACGTGTATATTAACAATGAATGATAGTACTGTACCTCACGTTGTTAACATGAATGACCTACACTCTCATAAATCAAATAAGTTCAGAATCTTTCCAATCTAGATGTGCCTTATGCACACAGATAGGTCTTATGGCGACGATGGGATAGGAAAGGGCTAGGAGTGGAAAGGAAGCAACAGTGGCCTTAATTAAGGTAAAGCCCCAGCATTTGCCAGGTGTGAAAGTGGGAAACCATGGAAAACCATCTTCAGGGCTGCCTACAGAGAGGTTCAAACCCATTATCTCCTGAATGCAAGCTGACAGCTACGTGACCCAAGCTGCATGGCCACTTGCAGTTCAGAATAATGTACACTGCTAACAGAACAGATACACCTGAAGTTCTTAACTATTTAAATGTACAGATGCAGAGCGTCTGGTAAAAGGGAATACTAGTTGGAGTTCTTTGATATTTTTTGGGAAGAAATTTACAAGCCAGTAGCTGACCAATGATACTACAATGGCATGATTATTTTGTTCCTCACGACTGTCACACACCAAGCGAAGAGTTGTTAATGGTTCTGACTATTCTGTGTTGAGTAAGACATTAAATAAACACAATATTTCATTCGTCCCATTTTTGAACTCATTTTCAAGCCAAATATAAGAAGTAACACTTTCTTTGGTCAAACTTCTTTAGGAGTATTACCTTCTATATTTGGACTGAAAATGAGTTAACCCTCAATTTTCTTCAGCCAAGAAACCAGTATCTTTAAAATGTTTTAACACTGCCTTAATGCAAAATCTGAAAATGTTTATCTTACCTATAAATACCTCCAAACATAAAGGAATTCTATTTCCCTTATCATTTGGAATGAAATATTTTGTCCTGTAGGACTGAATGTTGTATCTTCTTGTGGTGGGCCTCAGTAAATTTTAAAATACAGCTGTCTTGAAGAAGCTTTGTCCTTATAAGAATGGAATTTCTTATGAACGTGCAAAAATTTGAACCCCCTTTGTACGACATAAAAAGGCTTCCTGTCTGTGGATTGCATTCTGAAAACTTTGGTAATCTCTCTGAAGGATATCTGGAAGACAAATACATTACATTCATACATCTTCATTATAGACTGTTATGCCTTTCAGCGTTCTGTCTAAAAGCCTCTGTGAATTTACTAACCTCCGTCACAATACTCTAATTGAAACTACTGTAGTTCTATGGCCTTGTTTAGTACTATACCTCTTAATTTTAAATATTCGGAAACTGAGTCTAACTGTTATCGTCTTCGTTTCTCTATACTTCTCTTACCCTCCTAGGCAACCTATCTGCCTACATTCGCACCACATGACTCTACCACCAAAGCTAGTTTATGCATACAACTTCATCTATCAAGTACATTTCTAACAGACTTTATCTCCACATTCCAAGTACCCTCCTGTCATTGTTCTCATCTGTTTGTACCAGCAATCATTCTTGCTACTTTAATGTCTGTTACCTCTAACTTATGAACCAAGATATCCTGAGTCCACCCAGCTTTTACTCCCGTAAATCAAAGTTGGTCTTAAAACTGACCAGTGTAAAGATAGTTTCACCTGGGAGCTGACTTTCTTCTTACAGAATACTGTTGATCGCAACTGTGAAATAAATGCATTAGCTCTGCTGCACCTTGATTTATTTTCACCCACTGCTACTACTACATCCTGGGAGCACACACATCCTAAATACTGTACTTGAAATGATCTACCTCTTTGTTTTGTATTTCCAAAATGACACTCAGTTCTCTTAGATATCTTACCTACTGACACCATTTTAGTCTTGGAAAGGTTAATTTTTATATGAGGGCTATAAATAAAATAGTGACAATATTGATAGAACACAATATTCAATGAACTAACAAGTAAAATTGCATTACAATCCTTCAGTGTAGTAACCTGCACAGTCTGTTCTTAGGATGTGGTCTCTCTACAAAGGTTGGTGATCCAATTGATAACTCTCAAAACAGCGGCTTGAAAGATTTCTAATACCTCTTGTCACATGTTGGGAAGCCATAGGGGACCAATGGCAAGACAGTCTCTCTTGATGATAGCGGCGGATCGCCCTACTGTGCAGAGTCCACATACCATGTTAGGAAACCGGTGGCCTCTGAAGGGTTCCTTCAACTTCACAAACAGGTCGAATTCACAAGGACCCTAGCCTGATGAGTACGGAAGGTGTTCCAAGACCTCCCAATGCCACCGTTGCAATACGAGCTTGACATCGTTTGCGACATGACAGGGTGCAAATGTATTACAGAACCATTTAAAACAGTTATATTTGAACCCACTGTATAGACTAGCATATGATCATTTAAGGAACAAAAAGAAGGAAAAAAGAAGAAAACTTGAAAATCTTAAATTTATATAAGTATTCTCATTCATTTCAACAAAATTCATATTTCATAAGTTTTCTTTATTGATATGGTGAACTAGGACACAATACTTCTTTGAATTGTAAAAACAAAAGATAGTGTTATATTGTTTTATTCCTTGTACTGACCAATGATGAAGGGAATAGTTGACTTCCCAAAACATGTATGGTTAAATAAATAGTTTTCTTTCATTAATTAGTGTATTGACAAGGCGGATTCAAATATAACTATTTTAAATAGTTCTGTAATACATTTCAGACTAGTCAATACGGATCTAACAACCATATTAACCTATCATGGTTAAGTTTATCAACAATGACAGCGTGCGTCATCATACAACATGATAGGGCGATCGTCTCACAATAAACACGGATGTTTGTGCCACATAGGTGGATGCAGATGTCACTTCAGAAATGGCCAATAGTAGTCAGTGATGACAGTTTGTCCCTCAGACACAGCATGCATAAGAATAACACCCTCGTAGTGGTATGCCACAACCAGCATAAGCTTCACCCAACTGGGTTCTTGTTGAAACTTCTATGGACATGGCAAACCTGGATGACCCCATTCATTCGAGTATGCTTTAACCCATTCACTGCCAAACCTGCATGTATACGTTACTGAACGCCGTGCCTCATCCGCCGAACCCGTATATATACATTTTGGTTCAGTGTGTACTTCATCCATCTCACAAACGAACGCGATATAGTGTCATGCTTTAAGATTCCGTGGAAATGCTCAAAGAAGTTTTGTACGGCAGGTATACCACCCCATTTCGCGTGTTTTGAAAGCAATCTGGTGTTATTTCAGCTTTGTTGGACAGGAACATCTTTCTCGCTAATGCGTAGCCATCATGGCGTCTTGAATTATACGTTCATTTCTTCTGAATGCTTCCTCATAAATAGTGATTCTGCAAGGCTATATTTCGATAATGAAGATGGAGAATATCTAAGTGGCGATGTATAACTACAAAAAAGTGCGAGACAAAGTAGTAATGATGAATCTCATGCGGAACTGTCACCCCTTCCTCAGATAAATTATTATTTCCCCAAATGTAAATGATTTTGACGATACCAGTTCTTGGATCAACAATTTTATATTATATTTCAGTAATAGTATTACTGAGCGGAGTAGCCGTGCATATTAACAGGCTACGGCTATGGAAACAAGCTCTGCACTCGGCAGGCGAGTGGGTTCGAACCTCAATGTCAGCTGTCCTGAGGATGATTTTTTTTTGGTATGGTTTCGCTTTTGCACTCCCAAGCAAATATCAGGACAGTTCCTATTCATAAAACACAGCCAATTCCTTCCACTTCCTTACCCAGTTTCATTCACCATAATTCATTTCATACTTAGGTTTGTATCAGGACATCCGGCCATAAAAATATGGTGTAAAATATAATCTCACTTCATCCCTGACCCCGTATTGGGATGCACGGCTAAGGGGAGGATATGTATTCCATTAGCAGTATCAGTAAATATGTATCTGTAAAAGTGCTACTTCCTTAAAAAATACCCAGCCCAGAGGGCTCGCCTGGTCATCAAAACTTGGCAGTGAAAAGATTAATTCAGGCTTGCAGGCCAGTGCCCACATCTCAACAATGGCGACAATATGCTGCAGAAATGCGTCTTTTTTTTTGCGATATCTGTCCAGGTGAACGCCAGCCAGTGCATACTGATGCCATTCCCGTACACCGGTGAGTTGATGAGGAATCCAACGGGACACAATTATCCTCATGTTAAGACATTTTGTCAGTATGTGCCACACCGTTTGATGACTGAGACCAACCTCTATGGATACTTCCTGGACAGTCCATCGATGGTCCACAGAAATTAGACCTTTCACCATGTCAATCTGATCTTGAGGAATTGACAGCCGGCTGTGCAGTGCAAATCCATAACTCTTCACTGAAGTAAGGCATTTGATCAGGCATCTCATCAATGACTGTTGTTAAAACATAACAAGTATAGCATTCAAGGCAAGCTGCTGGCATGGTTTTGATCATTCCCAGTAGGTCAGACGCAGTGCGAAGTGTTCAGATGGGCCAGGTCAGAACAAACTTTAGTCACCGCCGGAGTGATTCAAGGTGGTGTGATAGGGCCGCTGCTGTACACGATCTTTACGCTGGATCTGCCAGGTTGTGTATCGTCTGCTATGGCACAGTACACTGATGAAATCATCATTTACACAACCGTTCGCAATGAGAACGACATAAACAAGTTACAGTCAGATCTTGATAATATGGCTCTGTGCGGCAAAATAAATAGAATGTCTATAAATGTACAGTAATGTAAATATATCCGCTTAACTATAGCAAGATCACCATTACAACACCAAATTTCACTGTGTGGTAAAAACCTGATGCCTTGTACCTCAATAAAATTGCTTGGCATTCATATTTGCAGCAATTTCAGAAGGAACAAGCATGTTGAGGAAATAAGATGTAAAGCACACAGAGTCTTAGGATTCATCCGCAGATCTCTACTAGGAGCCAGAAAGAAAGCAGTTCTGGCGGCCTATTTGGTATTAGTATGGCCAATATATGGGTTTCCTTCCTGGCCCCCCTCTACAGTGGAGACCATGATGAAGCTAGGGGGATTTCAATGCCGAGCAGAATGATTAATTGCTAACTACAGTCATTTAAATATAGCCAGGTCACTGCCTCCCATAACAGTTCTCTATAAACAAACAAACAAACAAACAAACAAACAAACAAACAAACAGATATTGCTTTTCTGAGAAAATCCCTCGCAGGTAACATTCACATTAACACTTTCAACCACTTACAGCTGAACTACCATTCTGCTCAAAGAGGTCGAGGGGTGTCCCTTTTCCCTCCATTTGCAAGAACAGCATCATATCAAAGTGGCTTCTTTATTTGTACTGCTCGGCTGTGAAAAGAACTCTCATGACAGACAAAAGAACTACCTTCAGAAAAGTTTTGTAAAGGGGTAAAAAGAATGCATATGCAGTGGAACTTTCGATTCTCCGTTTTTGGAGGGACCACGGAAAAAAATGTACAACACGGGAAAACGGAAAAACCGGGAACGAATGAACCATCAACAATTTGGCTAAACATCACAAAAATGCTTATAAATACTTATAATCTTACAAACGCCCCTTAAGCAAACCCAACTACAGCCCCAATGGGCCTTCCGCCTACCAAGCGAACGTCCTCGGTCCGAACGTCTGCAGATTACGAGGTGACGAATCCTCTCGGACGTTATTCTTGGCTCTCTAAACCGGGGTTGCCATATCACCATTAAACAGCTCCTCAACTAAAGGTACCATAATCGTAGAATGACTGAACCTGGAACCAGCCCTCATATTCAGGTAAAAATGCCTGACCTGGCCAGTAATCGAATCCGGGCCCTCCGGGTGAGATGCAGGCAAGTTAGACCGCGGGGCTGGCTTCAAACGTTTATTACCGGTACGCGACTTAAAAATCTCGAAACTTGACATTCAGTTTTACTGGGGAAACTTCCGTCAGTTTCCTCTAAAAACTTTGTCATATACCTTTGAAAACTTCTTTCAGTTCAGCAACTTTAATCAGCCCAACTCTTCGAAAAATCTAATACCCTGAACGCCAAGCCAAACAATAATCGACCACAAGTATTTTTTCATTCTCTAATCTAATAAAATAAAGCACATTAGATACAAAAGCATCAAACATGATGGCAAAATACTTTTTTTTATTTTTTTTATCTTCCATTGTAATTTGGTCCAAGTCAGTTTATGGAAATCTTGTACCGCGTAAATTAGGCCTACATTGACTTTTAAAGGTTATGTTGAACTCGAGAAATGGTTTCGAAAGTATCAGTCCTCAAGTTCTCGAATGCATTTAATCACAATCAAATGGGAAAGAGAAAAAATATCATTAACACTTCCGAAATTATGATTATTCGCGACCTTGAGCTCAGCTGGAAAGTGCGCTCGCTGTACACGTCGGTATGAGTATGAAATGATACAAATTTTTAAATGTAACGTGCGCAAATAAAACGACTGCGGCTTAACACAAAAACATGAAATTCCCAGTCTTATATTAAGATGAAAACAGTAATAGGCAATCCCAAAACCTCCCATGGCTTTATGCATGTAAGGTGCAACATCTGCAACTGGTCTCCATAACATAATCGTATATGATACGTAATATTAAAATACCGTACTAAATTTGTGTTAGGGTACTTAAGAAGGAGCAGTTTCGATTCCTGCCTGAAAACCCAGTGACTATACAGTGCCCTGAGGGAAATGCCGAAAACCTGTTCGGCGATACACTCGGGGAAAAAATAAAATAAAATAAATAAATAATGTAGACGTTTTGCAAGTACGAACATTTGACGAAACTCATTCCATCTTCAAATAGAACTGTTGAAATGCACCCTGTCTCCTTCCAATTGTCGTGGGCACTCTCTGCTTTGTAATTTCCAAGGATTCTCTAAACAATACCGTACTACCCGAATGCAATGCTAAGATAATCCCTTATGCAAGTTCACGCCGATCGCTTTTCTAGTACAGTACCTACTTGTTCAAATTACCGCAATGACGGGACGTCAACACCAAGATCCTTAAGTACGCCGTAGACGTCCTTTCGTAAGATACAGTTTCTTGAAAAACGCGTGATCGAGGATTTAGCGTTGATGGGACTGACATTTCTGGATGGCTGATCCGGGAAATCGTTTCTTCGAGGAACGGATAATGCGGGATTTTTACAATGTGATTTAATTAGGATGCTCGTGGGACCGTGTAATTTTAACGAATAATACGGGAAAACATAGTTTCCGGGAATGTATAATCGAGGTTCTACTCTATATCGAAAACTGTACATAACGTAATTTTCTACTGTGTAAATGTTCAGAATGTGTGGGAGGACGAATGAAAGTTTATGTGATCCCGAGGGAGTGAGACTGTATGTGGGTATGAATGAACCGGCCTAGCTGAAGTATATGTGGCGGTTCAAGTATGCGTGTGTAAATGCGCGCATGCGTGCATGAGTTGAAGTACTTGAATGTTGAACAGGTCTTGTGAATATTATGTAAATATATGTCTATGTAAATATGGTAACTGTATATAAGCACATTATGTAGGATGTGTAATTGTATATTTTAATATTATAATTTTAATGGGAATGGAGGCACATTCATGTATGTGGGGCTATGCCCTTTCTCAATTCACCATCCCTGAATTGCATCTACAATTCATGGAAAATAAATAAATAAATAAATAAATAAATAAATAAATAAATAAATAAATAAATAAATAAATAAATAAATAAATAAATAAATAAATAAATAAATAAATAAATAAATAAATAAGTAAATAAATAATAATAATAATAATAATTCTACCCACACAAAATGCGTTGACCCATCATGCAAGCATCCTATATGGTTAATGCATTCATTTTATTTGCGCACGTTACGTTTAAAAACTTCGTATAATTTCGCACTCTTACTGACTTATACAGCGAGCGTGCTTTCCAGCTGAGCTCAAGGTCACGAATAATCGTAATTTTGGAAGTGTTACTGATATTTTTCCTCTTTCCAATTTGATTGTGATTAGTGACGGGTAGAATTGAATACAATGCATTCGAGGACTTGAGGATCGATACTTACATTTGAAACCATATTCTTGAGTTCAACATAACCTTTAAAAGTCGATGTAGGCCTAATTTACGTGGTACAAGATTTCCATAAACTGACTACGAACAGTGTACCGGTGACCAAATCACAATGAAACATTAAGTAAAAACAGATTTCGGCAACATGTTGGGCACTTTTGTATCTAATGAGCTTTATTTTATTAGATTAGAGAATTAAAAACTACTTGTGGTCGATTATTATTTGGCTTGATGTTACGGGTATTAGATTTTTTGAAGAGTTTTGCGGATCAAAGTTGCTGAACTGAAAGAAGTTTTCAGAGGAAACTGACAAAGTTTTCCCGGTAAAACTGAATGTAAAGCTTCAAGATCTTTAAGTCGCATACTGGTAAATAATGTTTGAAGCTGGCCCCATGGTCTAACTTCCCTGCCTCTCACCCGGAGGGCCCGGGTTCAATTACCGGCCAGATCAGGCATTTTTACCTGGATATGAGGGCTGGTTCCAGTTTCACTAATTCTATGATTACCTTTAACTAAGGAGCTATTTAATGGAGAGATGCCGACCCCGGTCTATAGAGAGACAGGAACAACAGCCGAGAGGATTCGTCACACTGACCAAGCATCACCTCGTAATCTGCAGGCCTTCAGACCGAGGATGGTCGCTTGGTAGGCGGAAGGCCCATTGGGGCTATAGTTTTGTTTGGTTTAAGGGTGTTTGTAGGATTATAAGTATACATATTTCATTTTTGTGATGTATAGCCAAATTGTTTATGGTTCATTCATTCCCGGATTTTCCGTTTTCCCGTGTTGTATGTTTTCTTTTATGTGGTCCTGCCAAAAACGGAGAATCGAGGTTCTACTGTACTTTATTTACAGCTCTGGTATCATACTCATCGAACCTGTTTTCAAGTTCCAATAATGCAGGCTTTCGGCACAATCTGCCATTAAGACCAAGTCGTCATCGTAGGCCCAAATGCTTACTACATTTTGATCTAAATGAATCCCTCCTTGCCACTTACTACCTTTCAGCACAACATATAATCCCTGTAAGCTATGAACGACAAAGGCAGTGACGTATGCTGGGATGAAGACGTGGACTATCACTAGATTTAGGTTATCCCTTTTTTGATGGTTGGTTTAGTGAAGTCAAGCCTTCAGCATTTTGAGCTGCAGTCAATAGTCAACGGAGAAGCCTGCTGTGTTGTCAAGGCTGCTTCACAAGATACTGCCCTGGCCTCTGCTACTGCCAATGCTCAACCCCTGATCAGTGGAGAAGGTAGCCTAAGGTTGAGCAAATTAAAATTCAGCTTTGTGGAAAAATGAGTAGAATACTTGTCTTTGGTCCGATGGCACCGGTTCAATTTTCAGAATCAACCCCTCATACTGTTAATTCCCCTAGCTTGGGGACTGGGGTTTATGACGACTTTGCCACTCATTTTATCCTCATTAGGTCACCACCAAGCCTATATAGATGCCATGCACCATTATTATTATTATCATCATCATCATAATTATTATTATTACTACCGGTACTATTAAATAAAAATGTTGAATTTTGCAGCGTTCGTACCCATTTTTCACTGGTTAATTAGCTTCCTCGGGAGATCAGTGGTGGTGTCCGACTCATGATCACGGCTTCGATTCCAACCAACAAAAGAGAACACTAAACCTGAAAGACTGCATTTCATTTTAGATTTACCAATAAAAAGAAAACTATATTGCAGCCCTGCAGTGTCTTCCTACAAGGATGTAGAAGTAAACAGGAGTGAAATACCACCACTCTGTTATCTATGTAATTAAGTGAGAAGTATGAGGTGAGGAAGTATATGCAATGAGTAACGCATGGATGATAGTTAGCTTTGGTGATCTGACGAACCAAAGCCTAGAACATCTCGTCTCCCCGGTCACCGCTCCTATGTGATATACAGCAGCAAGCCATGACGGGTGAGTCGAGGGGAGAGGGACGAGAGTCTGGGCTGCAATATCAGTTTCCAATGTCTTGTTCTCAGACGTACGTGCCATGTTTTTTCTTACTGCTTTGAAGTTTTTTAAATGGAACTGTGTGTCAGATGCTTACATTATAATGTGCTTTAGACTCCCATCATTCTCAACTGAGGTTTGGGCTTCACTGATAGCCTTAGTAGCCCTCAGTATACGCCACTGAACAAAGGTGAAAGATTACAGCCTTGTCTAAACCCTGCAAGTACCTTGAAACAAGAACTCATTGTACCATCAATTCTTACTGCAGACTAATTGTCAACATAAATGCCTTTGAATGATTTTAATCATCAACCCTTAATCCTATAGTCCCCCAGAATGACAAACACCTTTTCACTCGGTACTCCGCCATATGCCTTCTCTAGATCTATGAAACATATATGTAACCATCTATTCCTCTCGTAGCATTCTTTAATTACCAGGCGTATACTGAAAATTTGACCCTACCAGGTCTGAAACCACACTGGTTTTCAGCTTACTCTCAATCACTGATTGCAAGCTCCCTTCTAAGATGCCAGTGAACACCTTGCGTGGTACACTGATTAATGAAATACCTTGGTTGTTGGCAAAACTTCCAGTTCCCTTGCTGAAACATAGTTGCAATTACTGCTTTCTTCCAATAAGAAGGTACATTACTAATATTCTACACTAATCTTATAACTTTATGAAGCCATTTCATCCCTTATACAAGTAAAATGTTAGTTTTGAAACTTGTTTCAAGTAAATGATGCCCATTAAGGTAGATAATATGCGTAAGATTCAAAATGCTTCTACATCCCTCAAGTGTTCTTAAAAAATCCCAAAATCAATACTTCTATTATCATTGCTTAGAAAGTTGTTATCAATTTAATGTGGGGTAGGTTTCTCAGAACTGTAAAGTCACCATGAAGTTGTGCTTAACATAATTATGAACTTCATAATTACGTTTTTCATAATAATTATTTATATATTTACTTATATATATTATATTTATGTATATATTTATTTTAATTGCCGGGCTGAGTGGCTCAGACAGTTGAGGCACTGGCCTTCTGACCCCAACTTGGCAGGTTCGATCCTGGCTCAGTCCGGTGGTATTTGAAGGTGCTCAAATACGTCAGCCTCGTGTCAGTAGATTTACTGGCACATAAAAGAACTCCTGCGGTACTAAATTCCGGCACCTCGGCGTCTCCGAAAACCGTAAAAAAAGTAGTTAGTGAGATGTAAAGCAAATAGCATTATTATTATACATTAATTTAATATAGATTATTATTTGACAGAGAAATTGAGTGAGTGCCGAATACAGCGATGCTGAGGCCATCACAAGGTGGTACTAAGAGCACTGTGTTAATGAGTTCATTAACTTCCTCGTACTTAAAACTGTAAGACCTGAAAAAAATGTAAATACCAGAGACAATTGTATAGATGCTTGTAAAATCAGGATTGAGCTCCATGACATGAAATATCAACGAGGGTAAAGATGTTATTCTTTATAAAGATTACACTCCTGCTAATAACTGGATCTGGAACCACAATCTTGCTCTGAACGGAAGGATGCTCTGTGCCCGGGAGAAGACTGGACAGTGAGATAAAATCCTTCCACACGTCCTTAGCTTTTGCCACAAAGTGAAACTTCTCACAGTGCCCGTCACCACACTATCTGTCACATGCTAGCTGACTCTTTACAATAAGAGGATATACAACTTACAGGAAAGTTTCTGTAATCACTATGCAAGTGAGCACTAAGCAAATCAATATCACAGCCTTTAACACTGAATAAAAAGAAGACCATCTACGAAACCACAGTGCCCTACTATAAAAAATAAATACAACCTTTATCATATCGAGATGATTGGATTGATAGTGGGTGCTCATGGATTGATTCCAATCCTTGTTGCAAAGACCTGCTATATGCTAGGCATCCCTAATAATACTGTACAATAAAGAAATTGCAGTCTCGGCAGAAAAGGGACCTGTCGTGATTTCACATCATCACTTATACACCATGTTAACAATGTCCTATTGTTTCTAAACTCTTACCATCTTATCTTTTACCTGCAACTGTCTAACCATATTATTTATATGTTATGTATTGTCTTTGTGACAACTTTGATAATTTTAAGGGCACTAATAAGGTAAAGAATGATGATGATGATGATGATGATTGTTGTTTAACGCGGCCTAACATTGAGGTCATCGGCCCATGGTGATTGTTGGATGCGCTTGAGAACGGTTGGCTGTTCAGAGAGCTCTTGCATTATTGTAGTGATAAAGTAGTGAAAACCTATTGAAATAGCTTAATTTTGTGTATATCTGATTCATTTAGTGCTGTTTATATAGTGGTGTTTAGTGCTTGTTGGTAGAAATTGGGAGTAGTAATAATTATTTAAATTTTGTAACAAGTAATTCAGTTGGTCTTCAGTAAATTACGTTTTCTAGGTTAAGTAGGCTAGCTAGGTGCACCTTGTTTCGAATTTAGGTTTAGGTAATACTTTAGGTAACAATATTAACTTTAAAAATATTTGTAAATATCTGTAGGTTCGTGGGTTGTACTTACAAAGGCAGATTATCATAAGGAATAGTACTGTAACTTCTGCAGCAACTCTCCGGTATTTCGTATAGATATACGTTCAAACTATTGCGAAGGTAATAATTTACTACATTAAAAAACACGATACGCCTGTAAACTTCCATTTAAAAAGAAGTTAAAGAGATTACACGGTAATAGTTAACAGTCGTATTGTTATTGATTATTGTCGCTCCTCATATTCAAATATTGCATTGTTGGCTACAGTCGTGAACAAAGGGTGTAGTGTAGTCAAGTAAATATAAATAAAAATCAGCTGACCTTGTATTCCATTCATTTGTACTTCTGAGTAGGTAGTTAGTATCCGTAATTTATATTTCGCTCCCTCGATCTTTCAGTATTTATGAGCGGTTAGCAAATAATAATAAAGTTCATATATCCCAGTAATTGCAGTTCAAGTCCCTGGAGTAGCAGTAGTATTAGTAGTAGTAGTAGTAGTAGTTTTGATTGAAATATTGGAGAAATTATTGTAGACAACCTCGTATTTTTCAGTAGGCCTAATTAAGGACACTTTTTTTTTTTTTCTCCGTCCCGTGGAGTAGGGAAAATAATAGTAATCCACCAGCTGTAATAATCACATAACCACATTTCAGTAGAATTGTAGTGAAGATAAGGTATAATATATTAGATAGTATCTTGCCAGTTATATTCGTGTTTTTCTTTGCGTACGGCAATCCTTTTGATACTTAAGCATTTAACCAAACGCGGTGTAGTGTAGTGTAGATACATTGTAGTATAGATACAGTACATTTAGCTAGTACCGTATCTTGCCTGCTATATTCGTGTGTTATCTTTCGTGTATATCTCTTAGACCGTAATACTAATAATTTGTCTAAGCATTTAGCTTCGTTGGTAATCTTTGAGTACAGTAGTTCTTACAAATTTCATTTCTGTTGTGCTTAGTAGTGACATACGGTATGGTACCGGTATCGTAATTAGGATACGCCTCAAAGTAGTTTAAAAATTACTGTAGTGTACTGTACAGTAGTATACGAGTAATATCCTATAAGAATTTAGTGTGCTTATTTTATTATTGTAAAATATTTGTGTAGTACTGGTGTAGTAGAGGTATCCGTAGAAACTCTTACTAAAATATTGTTGAAATTAGGATAGGCTTAATTGCAGTTTGGAATTGTGTAGTTCTTGTGTATTACTTTCGATATTCAGTAATTAACAGCAGCTTTTATCCTGTTAGGGGTTGTAGGAAAAAAAAAAAATAGAGCACGACTAAGTAGCATTGTAGTGTAGTCGTATATTAATTACCTTATTGCTGTGTACTATCCCAGACAATATATCCCTCCGTTCAATTATTTTTTTTGCAAATAAGTTATTTTATTTTTTAATTTAAAATTTCCCCCCCCCCCCCCGTAAAGAATGGCTAAGGAGCGCGAGTGTACTTATTGTGGGTGTGGTGAGGCATTGAGGGGTATGAGGGAGGAGTTGGAAAGTTTGAGGGAGATAATTAGGATTCTCACAGAAGACAGGAAGGAAGATAGGACTCCCTCAAACAATGTACAGGTTACAGTAGGTGTACAAGAGGGAGGGGAAGGAAAGGGAGGAGTTGTAGAAGACAGGTGGTCTAATGTTCTAAGGGGAAGGAGATTGCAGGCCAAGGGCTCTATTCAGGATCAGAATTCAGGACAGGTGTCTGTGCGAAATCGGTACGAGTCACTCCAGGTAGAACAACAGAGGGAAGATGAGGGACAGGGAACTGTTGCTGAGATGCGTGGAAGTAGGAGGAAGGGAAAAGGTAGGAAAGGGAAATATAGAGTAGAGGATAGGAAAAGACAGGTGGAACAGGGTCATGGGAAGGAGAAAAGGGAGGAGGAAGTAGCTTCTGCAGCTATCAGGAAAGATAGGGCTGACCAGGAGGGGAGGGGGTCAAAAGAGGAGGGTAGGGTTGAGGCGTGGGGAAAGTGTGTGGAGGAAAGGGTACCAGGGTAGAGTGTTATCCAGGAATTAGGTTGAGGCAGATGTTGAGGAAAGTAGAAGAGAGGGAGGAGGGGAAGGAGAAGGTGGTAGTGTTTCACGTTGGTACCAACAACGTAAGGCAAGCTGATATAAGTACCAACATAGTTGGAGATGTGTGGGATCTGGTAAATGCAGCACGGGTGAAGTTTAAGAAAGTGGAGATTGTTATTAGTGGAATACTGTGTAGGAGGGATACTGACTGGAGGTTGATTGGGGATTTAAATGAGACTATGGAGTGGGTATGTGAGAAACTGGGAGTGAAATTTCTAGATCCTAATGGGTGGGTAGGAGATAGGGATCTGCACTCGGATGGCCTTCATTTAAACCGCAGTGGTACGTATAAGTTAGGAAATTTGTTTGGAAGTGTAATAGGGAGGTACATTCAGGGAAACGGTATGGCCTAGGGAGCGGTGATAAGGGAACAGGGAACTGGAAATCAAGTAGGGATGACATAAAATTATTAGTGTTGAACTGTAGAAGTATTGTAAAGAAAGGAATAGAATTAAGTAATTTAATAGATATATATATTTACCAGATATTGTAATAGGAGTTGAATCATGGCTGAGAAATGATATAATGGATGCAGAAATTTTCTCATGGCACTGGAGTGTGTATCGTAGAGATAGGATAGGAAAGGTGGGAGGGGGAGTTTTCATTCTGGTGAAAGAAGAATTTGTAAGCTACGAAAAAGTTAAAGATGAGACACATGAAATTCTAGGTGTAAGGCTCATTTCTAAAGATAATAGGCAACTTGATGTATTTGGAGTGTACAGATCGGGAAAGGGTAGCACTGATGCGGATTCGGAATTATTTGATAGGATAGTCAGCTATGTGGGAAACGACATGGAAAGAAATGTGATTGTAGCGGGAGATCTGAATCTGCCAGATGTCAATTGGGAAGGAAATGCGAACGACAGGAAGCATGACCAACAAATGGCAAATAAGTTAATATGGGAAGGACAGCTGATTCAGAAAGTGATGGAACCAACCAGAGGGAAAAATATTTTGGATGTGGTGCTGATAAAACCAGATGAGCTCTATAGGGAAACTGAAGTAATAGATGGTATTAGTGATCATGAAGCTGTTTTTGTGGTAGTTAAAAATAAATGTGATAGAAAGGAAGGTCTTAAAAGTAGGACTGTTAGGCAGTACCATATGGCTGATAAAGCAGGCATGAGGCAGTTTCTAAAAAGTAACTATGATCGGTGGAAAACGGTAAATAAAAATTTTAACAGACTCTGGGATGGGTTTAAAGAAATTGTTGAGGAATGCGAAAACAGGTTTGTACCTTTAAGGGTGGTAAGGAATGGTAAAGACCCACCTTATTATAATAGAGAAATAAAGAGACTAAGAAGGAGGTGCAGACTGGAAAGAAATAGAGTTAGAAATGGCTGTGGAAGTAAGGAGAAATTAAAGGAACTTACTAGAAAATTGAATCTAGCAAAGAAGGCAGCTAAGGATAACATGATGGCAAGCATAATTGGCAGTCATACAAATTGTAGTGAAAAATGGAAGGGTATGTATAGGTATTTTAAGGCAGAAACAGGTTCCAAGAAGGACATTCCAGGAATAGTTAATGAACAAGGGGAGTGTGTATGTGAGGATCTTCAAAAGGCAGAAGTATTTAGTCAGCAGTATGTAAAGATTGTTGGTTACAAGGATAATGTCGAGATAGAGGAAAAGACTAAGGCCAAAGAAGTAATAAAATTTACATATGATAACAATGACATTTACAATAAGATACAAAAGTTGAAAACTAGAAAAGCGGCTGGAATTGATCAGATTTCTGGGGATATACTAAAGACAATGGGTTGTGATATAGTACCATATCTGAAGTACTTATTTGATTATTGTTTGGCCGAAGGAGCTATACCAGATGAATGGAGAGTTGCTATAGTAGCCCCTGTGTATAAAGGAAAGGGTGATAGACATAAAGCTGAAAATTACAGGCCAGTAAGTTTGACATGCATTGTATGTAAGCTTTGGGAAGGCATTCTTTATGATTATATTAGACATGTTTGTGAAATTAATAACTGGTTCGATAGAAGGCAATTCGGTTTTAGGAAAGGTTATTCCACTGAAGCTCAACTTGTAGGATTCCAGCAAGATATAGCAGATATCTTGGATTCTGGAGGTCAAATGGACTGTATCGCGATTGACATGTCTAAAGCATTTGATAGGGTGGATCATGGGAGACTACTGGCAAAAATGAGTGCAATTGGACTAGACAAAATAGTGACTGAATGGTTTGCTATATTTCTAGAAAATAGATCTCAGAGAGTTCGAGTAGGTGAAGCTTTGTCTGACCCTGTAATAGTTGAGAGGGGAGTTCCTCAGGGCAGTGTTATCGGACCTTTATGTTTTCTTATATATATAAATGATATGAGTAAAGGAGTGGAATCGGAGGTAAGGCTTTTTGCGGATGATGTTATTCTCTATAGAGTGATAAATAAGTTACAAGATTGTGAGCAACTGCAACGTGACCTCGAAAATATTGTGAGATGGACAGCAGGCAATGGTATGTTGATAAACGGGGCTAAAAGTCAGGTTGTGAGTTTCACAAATAGGAAAAGTCCTCTCAGTTTTAATTACTGCGTTGATGGGGTGAAAGTTCCTTTTGGGGATCATTGTAAGTATTTAGGTGTTAATATAAGGAAAGATCTTCAATGGGGTAATCACATAAATGGGATTGTAAATAAAGGGTACCGATCTCTGCACATGGTTATGAGGGTGTTTAGGGGTTGTAGTAAGGATGTAAAGGAGAGTGCATATAAGTCTCTGGTAAGACCCCAACTAGAGTATGGTTCCAGTGTATGGGACCCTCACCAGGATTACCTGATTCAAGAACTGGAAAAAATCCAAAGAAAAGCAGCTCGATTTGTTCTGGGTGATTTCCGACAAAAGAGTAGCGTTACAAAAATGTTGCAATGTTTGGGTTGGGAAGAATTGAGAGAAAGAAGAAGAGCTGCTCGACTAAGTGGTATGTTACAAGTAACAACTCTCATTATTGTTCCGTATTGAAGATGACGTTAGGCATAGATATCAAGGATAATTTAATAAAAAACCACCTAATTCAATACTTTCCACGTTTAATGTGGTTATTATCTACATGATTTTATGTAGACTTATTTGGTCAGGTACATGTTTCACCCATTATTTTGGGCATCTTCAGCCTGTAAACAACCTTTAGGTCAAGGTTTGGGACCTTTTTAACCAATATAAACATACCAATATATACACTATATACAATATATACAAACATTAACGAACTCTTAAGATGGGTAACGTAAGTTAATACAGTTAAGTTTTTTGGTCCTAATCTATCTAATATGAAAAATGTCCAAAACTAAAATGGATCTTCTTTTCGGTAAAGAGGATTACATATCGGGGTTTATGTGACCCCTATATCATATTAAGCTCTTGACGTACCGTGTCTGGTGACAGGATGTGTCGTCAACAATAAGTGGAGATTTGAACTGATTGTTGCTTGTAGGTTGGTCAAGATTGAAAATATAAATTTAAATTAAATGTGTTTTATCTTGGCAGTTCTATTTTGGTTAACTTAAAATGTTCAAAAATAAAAATAAAATGAAATGAAACGGATCTTTTTTCTTTCTTTCTTTTTTTTTTTTTTAAATCATAAGTCTTGAGAAAGTGTGATATTAAAACTGGGGCTTATTTGACCCACGATTTTCATTTTCATGTTCTTGACGTAACTAATATTTAAATGTTTAAATTAAAAAAAAAAAGATCTGTTTCATTTTATTTTTATTTTTGAACATTTTAAGTTAACCAGAATAGAACTGCCAAGATAAAACACATTTAATTTAAATTTATATTTTCAATCTTGACCAACCTACAAGCAACAATCAGTTCAAATCTCCACTTATTGTTGACGACACATCCTGTCACCAGACACGGTACGTCAAGAGCTTAATATGATATAGGGGTCACATAAACCCCGATATGTAATCCTCTTTACCGAAAAGAAGATCCACTTTAGTTTTGGACATTTTTCATATTAGATAGATTAGGACCAAAAAACTTAACTGTATTAACTTATGTTACCCATCTTAAGAGTTCGTTAATGTTTGTATATATTGTATATAGTGTATATATTGGTATGTTTATATTGGTTAAAAAGGTCCCAAACCTTGACCTAAAGGTTGTTTACAGGCTGAAGATGCCCAAAATAATGGGTGAAACATGTACCTGACCAAATAAGTCTACATAAAATCATGTAGATAATAACCACATTAAACGTGGAAAGTATTGAATTAGGTGGTTTTTTATTTAATTATCCTTGATATCTATGCCTAAGTGGTATGTTCCGAGCTGTCAGCGGAGAGATGGCGTGGAATGACATTAGTAGACGAATAGATTTGAATGGCGTCTATAAAAGTAGGAAAGATCACAATATGAAGATAAAGTTGGAATTCAAGAGGACAAACTGGGGCAAATATTCATTTATAGGAAGGGGAGTTAGGGATTGGAATAACTTACCAAGGGAGATGTTCAATAAATTTCCAATTTCTTTGAAATCATTTCCGAAAAGGCTAGGAAAGCAACAGATAGGGAATCTGCCACCTGGGCGACTGCCCTAAATGCAGATCAGTATTGATTGAACAGACCTGATCTTCACCCTAAGGATGTCAATGGAACAGCACTGGTAGAGAGGGAAAGACTTAATGGTAGTATTTTTAGGCCTAGAAAAGCCATATGATAGGGTGCATGGACCAGTCATATTGAAGTGCCTCAGAGAACTGGGAGTGCCTGAGTATCTTATAGACAAGGTCTGCATGCTGATAGAGAGAGAGAGAGAGAGAGAGAGAGAGAGTACGCGCGTGCGTGTTGGGGATGGCCATTCCGAATGGTTTATTACCACACAGGGTGGCCAACAAGGGGTGTTACTAGTGGATTGGCAGGTGTGAAGTTATCTGGGTCTCCAAGTATGAATGGTTCTAAGAGAGTTAGTAGCAACAAGATAGTTACTATAATGATGAATCCAAAAATATCCTTAAAGGAAGCGGCTGTGGCCTAATTAAGGTATAGCCCCAGTATTTGCCTGGTGTGAAAATAGGAAACCACAGAAAACCTTATTCAGGGCTGCCAATAGCGGGGTTCAAACCCACTATCTCCTGGATGCAAGCTCACAGCTGTGCACTCCTAACCACAACACAGCAAACTTGCCCGGTAGGGGGGGGGGGGTATTTGAACCTATTTGGTGAAGAAAGAGGAGATGGATTATAACTATTACAGCTATGATGAATGGTAACATGAAGTGAAAAGTAAAAAATCGTGCGAGTATAGCGTTGTCAACAGCGAACCCCTCTCAGACTCATTGTACTAAGTCAATACCTAAATATTGTGCAGCTGATATAAGGTTTGTAACAACTAGAGACGGGAATTTGCCTACTTGCCTATTTTATTCATGTGTTCAGAAACGTAGGCTTTTGAGGAAATCCGTTTTGGGGTCTTTTTAGCAATATTTCATTGGTTTTATTGGCCTATAAATGCCTATTTCAGGGGTTTCTGCCTATTTGGAGTATGATTGCCTATTTGATGCCTTTGGACTGTATTTAAAGCAGCCAATTTTCTTCCAGTGCATTATATTGTTGCTAGTGTGCTGAACAGAATTATCTTCTCTTTTCTCAATATCTGTTTACCCCACGAACAAAAATGGAAATTCTCAGAAGTCACCGGAAATAGTTCTAGGGAAATTTCCATCAAGAGAAACAAGGAACAATTTGACCTCGAAGCCTTCAACCCCTCCAACCTCCTAAAACATATGCGAGAACCAGTCAACGTCGAACTATGTTGCACAACCCATATGTCCTGTACCTCTCATTCGATGAGAACTGTTGTACGTGTATGCTTTATGTTCAGAACATGTTGTGATTTATTGTGAAGAAGAAGAAGAAGAAGAAGAAGAAGAAGAAGAAGAAGAAGAAGAAGAAGAAGAAGAAGAAGAAGTGTGTTTGCGGCATGCCCAAGGAAAAATAATCAAAGTCCTACTGGCTGAAGCATTGGATCACAGGGAAACCCAATTTCACTATGGATCTGTCAAGCTTGCTGTAAGGAGGAAAGTTAGTTTGTTCCTTTTACCTTTTTTGTGATTGAGAACTATGATCACATTTCGTTGTAGCATATATAGGCCCATTAATTTATGCATTGTGGCAAGCTGTTTTGTTGCAATGCTGTATTAGTTGTGAACTTTCAATAGTTTATATTGCTAAAATGTAAATAATCACTAAATTACTGAACGAGGAGTTGGAATACTGTTGGTCTCTTGTCACAGAATGAATGAAAGTTAAATCGGTATTTTGAACTGTGATTCATTTCTTGTGAAAACAGAAATTTACAACTGAAATGCAATTTTTAAAACTCCCTTTAAAAAATTGTGAATTCTATTACACTTCCGCTAAGCCTTCGTGAAACACAGGTTGCAGATCTAGTGCAGCCGGCTAGGACGATGCAAAAGCGCGTTTTACGAGGTTGCTAAGACTATCTTTACAAGACCAGGCCAGCAAAAAGACCGTTGGTCTGGATTGGTGATGTCCGGTATGTAACCGGTGTGCTTTGGGGGGAAGCAAAGAGAGTCTGAGGGGCGTAAGCTCCCAGGTTAACAAGCCTCTAGCATCCCCCCCTCAGAGTCTTGCTAAATTACGACAAAAAAAAAGGTTATGGGCACGTCATGATAATTTCAAATTATGCGGTTTTTAATAGTCAACGAGGGTTGCAGCCTTGTGGGCACACGATGCAGGATCTATTGCAGGCTACAGAATATAGTCTTCTTGACAGCTGACCCGGCTGACCAAAGCCGGGCGAATGGAAACAAATAAAATGTTCTCACATTTAAGATTTATAGTGCCTCCATTTTCATTCTTCTATATAAGTAAGAATACTGCTAGGGCCAGCTTGGTGGGTCCTTGGCAAGCAAAAAAGAACGGATCTCCCCTTTACACTACTTTGGTATCGTTTCACGTCTTTTTTATTATATTTTTCACACGGTGAACTTGACACGATACTGCCAAATTATAACTGAAAATCCTTGAGGATATATTTCCATGTAAATTACTAATTCCCTTGTCCCTACTTTAAAGTTTTGTACTTCTAGAAACATCATCTCTAATAGTCTTTTTTTATGAAACAAATGCATGATATATACTAAGCATTATTTCCAATTAGCCCACCTGTAGAAATTTAAGATATAGGAACAATGTAATTTATGTCAATTTTTAAATTTTTCAGATCAAATGTGAAAAAAATACCACATAGATCAACTTAGAAATACTGCGATGCATCTGATACGAGGACAGAAATCTGTATCAACGCAGCCTTTCTACCAATCCACTTTGGGCAGTGACCAACAACCATCTTCAGACCTAAGCACTGCCATGTTGGGAGATGATATGCCCGTGTATAAACTGAAGCATCTTCAAATTTCAACAAGCTGCTGGGAGCAATCACCAAGTTGGAGAAGTGTGGCACGCCCCTGGTGGAGTCATTTAGGATTGTGGAAGAAGTCAGGTGAAGTTTTGACCAAACTTCTGGGAAGGCAGCTGCTGTCAACGAAATAAAACCAGATGAAGCGACTTCATTGAAGTTTTGTCCAATCACTTCATGTGATGCTGAGAGATCTTTCTTTCAGTACAAAAACATTATGCCTGAGAGGAGAACAAGATTGTTACCGGAAAACATTGAAACGTTACTTGTGAATTCCTTTTAAAGTAATTGAATGTGTTATTAAATTATAAGTAATTTTTCATGCCTATTTTTCATGTTAGTGCCTATTTAAAGGCCTATTTTGGCTAATTTAAGAGCCTATATGCCTATTTTAACTGCTTTTAGTGCCTATAATTCTCATCTCTAGTAATAACTGTAGCACCTCAGAATGATATTTGTCCTCATGGTAGTATGTATCCTATAAAAGCTGTCTCTATTACTAGGAATAAGATTATTACACCTGTTGTACCATAATATGTACCTCAGCCCATGTGGAGATCAGAGGCAGATGAAGAAAAGGAATGCTCCATTTGCATTTCCATTTGCAGAATGATATTTGTCCTCATGGTAGTATGTATCCTATAAAAGCTGTCTCTATTACTAGGAATAAGATTATTACACCTGTTGGACCATAATATGTACCTCGGCCCATGTGGAGATCAGAGGCAGATGAAGAAAAGGGATGCTCCATTTGCATGCAAGGTTCTTAGCAGTCATCCTTAATTAACGTAACGGCAACTGTAAAACTGGAGAAAGCTGAATCTACATTTGGGGTGTAATGTATAGCTAGAAACAGGCCAGTAGCAATTTGAATTATTAAACATAAGCCAAGACGGGATACATTTCATCAAGTGGAAATGTTAAAAGGAGCGGGTAAGTCTGCTAAGGCGTTATTAGCAATTTTGAATAAAGGGTGAAATATTTGTATAGGTTTAGCCATTACAATTTTTGTCGTAAAGTTCCTTGGAAGATGTTTGTGATTTTTACAATTACGATTAAGGCGAGAAATAAATAATTTACTAGTATTAAGGTGATTAGGTTTATTATAGAGTTTAATTAGATGAGGAGTAGCCTCTGTATTTAAAGTAGTGTATTTCCCGGCATAATCGTCGCATCCTATATTTTCAATACAAAAATCGGACTTCAAACATTTAATCGCATAATTGTCGCGCGTCCAAATTTTTTCCCCAATCTGGTTAAAAGGTAAATGGAACTGCAATGTAAGTTGCAGCCCAATTTAAATACGTGTATGGTTTATGGGCAATTTGGCAACACAGTCACATTTACGAGATGTTACACAATGTATAAATAAATAATACCGGTATATGTACGACGCATGGCTTACCGGTAGGCTATCGGCAGTTTGACAACGTGGTCGCGAGACAGTGTACAATTTATTCACTACCTACATATTATGAGTTCCCATTTAAAATATGTAAGGCTGTAAGTCATCGCTTATTGGCAACGTCGCCAGGAAATAGCGGTACCAACACACACTTGTCTTCTAGTAGACAAGAATTTTCAGTAAGTGAAAAGTTG
This sequence comes from Anabrus simplex, assembly GCF_040414725.1. Lineage (NCBI taxonomy): Eukaryota > Metazoa > Arthropoda > Insecta > Orthoptera > Tettigoniidae > Anabrus > Anabrus simplex. The sequence goes on from NC_090271.1 coordinate 173,933,690, forward strand.
GTGCGTGACTGGCAGAAATTAAAAAACAAGCTAAAAAGCACAAACCCTTCTAGACGCACGTTTAGAGGTCCTAAAACAGGGAAGTTTCCTATAATTGACGAAGAAGTGTTTATGTACGTCAATGAAATACGTAGCAATGGCTGCAGTGTATCATATGAAATGTTACAAATTAAGGGACGGGAGGCAGCGCGCAAAAACAACATAACTTAGTTTAAGGCAAGTCATGGGTGGATTAAGGGGTTCATGCGACGACACAATCTGTCAGTGCGAAGGAGATCAACACTAAGACAAAAGTTGCCTGCTGATTACACGGACAAGATTGTAAATTTTCACCGATTTGTCATACGTTTGCGCAAGGAAACTTTGTACTTGCTTTTTCAAATCGGTATTGTCGATCAGACTCAAATTATTTTTTTATATGCCTCGCAACAGCATGATTGCGCTAAAAGGATCACGGAGGGTATTAATGAAAACCAGCGGTAGTGAGAAGTTGCGATGCACGGCAATGCTAGCCATTACAGCTGACGGAAGAAAGTTGCTGCCTTACATAATTTTCAAGAGGAAAACGATGCCTAAGAATATACAGTTTCCCCGTGGAATTCATGTACGAGTGCAACCAAAGGGTTGGATTGATGTAGAACTCATGCTGGAGTGGGTTAAAACTGTGTGGGATAGAAGATCCGGTGCACTACTAAAACAACCAGCTCTGCTTGTTTTAGATAGTTTCCGAGGTCACCTCGTGAACGAAGTGAAGCAACTTCTCAGTAAAAATAAGACATGACAGATAGTCATTCCTGGTGGCCTAACATCTGCTTTGCAGCCACTAGACGTATGTATTAATAAACCCTTTAAAGACCACCTACGTCGATTTTACGAGTGGATGATGAGCGGCGATCAGCAATTGACGCCCGCTGGAAATATCAGGCGGTCCACCCTTGGACTTGTTATGCTCGTGGGTGATAAGAGTTGGGATCTTATACCACCTGAACTAGTCTCCAAGAGCTTCAAAAGGACTGGGATTTCGAATGCACTAGAGGGATCCGAAGATGACGCAGTGTGGCAGAGAGACGAAGAATCTGATACTGGTATTAACAGAGGCGAGGACAGCGCATCAGATACCGAAACCTGCATAGCGACACAGGAGATATGGAATAAATTGTGCACTGGTAAGTCCATATTTCACAACAAAGCCATAATTTTTTGCAAGTGTAATATTTTAACTTTAATACTCAAATTAATGACAATTAACTTAATATGTTCATTTTTATTTTCAGATTGGAAAAACGTTCGCCGAATTGTTGCGAATAATTATGAATTTTGTTTTAGACTATTTTAATTATTTTGATGTATAAACGCGAGTATTATGTGCATCTTAAATTTTTATCAAATACAATTGAGTTATAAATAAATTTTTTGAGTAATACAAATACTGGTATTAAAAATTCTTCGTATAATGGTCGCACCCGCCTATTTTTTGGAAAATTTTGGTATAAAAAGTGTGACGATTATGCCAGGAAATACAGTATTAGTTGCCAGATTAATAGATCTCAGATCCATATTTTTGGTAAGTATATTTTAAAAAATATGGATCTGTGATAGAGGCAACTGCTAAGATCAGAGTAATAGATAGTAGAATAATTCTGAGCTTTTTTATGGAGGCACAGAATAATTCAATGGATGCTAGACTAGCGATGTAAATAAAGAGCATGAGTATTCCCCCTAAGAAGACTAAGAATGGACAGTATTCTAAAAAACCTGAAAAGAGAACAAAATGGAGACCTACACACATTCGTGTTTGCTGACAATGTACCCACCTGGGGAGAGACAAGAGGTAGAAGTACAAACTAGGCTGAATAAATGGGTAGCAAAGTTCAAACCGTATCAGATGAAAGTCAACACAATAAAAACTGTTGCAATGAAAAATGAGTAGGAAAGATACTGGCTACCACATACAGCTTTAAGGTGAAAACATTCAATGCCTACAGGTATTCAAAACCTTGGGAGTATGATTTCCAGCAGGGGTACTGTAGATAAAGAAACAGTAAACAGAATGTCTAGCAGTTCCAATTTCTACAACCTCGTAAGACCTCCACTTTAGGATAACAAAGTGTCCATGATAACCAAGATGACTCTGTATACGTCATACATTGTGTCCATTCTCATTTAAAGTCTAGAAACATGTACACTGAAAGAGAAAGAAGTTAGTAAAGTGCAAGCATGTGAAATGAAGTTCCTAAGAACTACCCTCCAAAAAACATGCAATGACAATGTAATGAATGATGACATCAGAATGAAAATGGAAGTGGACATAATCGAGGAGAAGCTAAGGTCTTTGAGACTAACATGGTATGGACATGTAAAGCAAATGCCTGGCAGAAGAACACAACATGCATGCCTAGAAAGAACAGTTGAAGGGAAAAGGCCAGTGAGAAGACATAGGATGAGATGGCTACATCAACAGACACGATGTGCAGAGAACAGGAGGGAACTGGGAGTCAGTGGTGAGAGAGAAGGCATTTCTGGACAGACAACAATGGCTAGTTCTATAATGATGATGATAAAGTAAAATACTGAACTTGTTTTTTTACATAATTATTTACATATTATTTACTTACTTATTCACATATTTTCAGAAAATTTCAGTAAATTCAATTTTCAAATTCCCTTATCAGAAAGTTATTTTCTACCAGTGTTAAGACTTGGACCCTAAAAGAGAACACCACCAAAAAACTTTGATCTTTTGAGATGTGGTGCTATCGATGTCTGCTCAGAATATCATGGGTTGACAGAATATCAACACCTGAACAAAGAGCTAGAGGTCATGCACAACATCAAAAAGAAGGAAGTTGCGTCCTTTGGCAATATCATTCAAAATAAGAAACACAGACTCCTTCAGCTTATCCTAAAAGGTAAAGTTGAAGGAAGGAGAAATAGGGGAACAAGGAGAATATCTTGGCTACGGAATCTACGAGAATGTTATGGGTTCAGTAACCCCACTCTTTTCTGGGTTGCTGAGGACAAGAATCAGATTGCCCTAATGACAGCCGATATCCAATGAGGACGGTACAAGAAGGAGAAAAAGATGAGTCAGTACCCAAATCCATGTTACTTATAACAGGTTTCTTTTGTCTTACTCACAGCCACCTACAGCGATTCAATTATTATTATTTTTTATTTTTTTATTTTTTGCAAATAACTTTACTGAGATGTACTTGTTACTTGTTCAGTCTTAAGTGGGAATGTTTCAAGTTAATCTTGATGCAGTATTCGGGAGATAGTAGGTTCGAACCCCACTATCGGCAGCCCTGAAAATGGTTTTCCGTGGTTTCCCATTTTCACACCAGGCAAATGCTGGGGCTGTACCTTAATTAAGGCCACAGCTGCTTCCTTCCCACTTCTAGCCCTTCCTTGTCCCATCGTCGCTATAAGGCCTATCTGTGTCGGTGCGACGTAAACAACTAGCAAAAAAAAAAAAAAAATCTTGATGCATTACTTCTATGATAGAGACACAGTGAGTACTTGGTAATTAGAGGACTCCAAATGACCCAGTTTGTTCGCTCGGGTCATTTAAACCTCATAAGATCGACTGTATCTTGGTCGACTTAGAGCGGGTTGACTAGCAGCATGTAGTCTGAGTTAAGGCAGCTGGTGTACTTACAAACATTATCAAAGAAGTTACGACGGACAAACTTAAAAGGAGCGAGGAATGGAGAGTGGCTGACTATAAAATGTTGGACACCAAGCAAATATTTTACATACATACATACATTATCATTATAGACTGTTATGTCTTTCAGCGTTCAGTCTGCAAGCCTCTGTGAATTTACTAAACGTCGCCACAATCCTTGATTTGCAACTAGTGTTGTGGCCTCATTTAGTTCTATACCTCTTATCTTTAAATCATTAGAAACCGAGTCTAACCATCATCATCTTGGTCTCCCTCTACTTCTCTTACCCTCCATAGCAGAGTCCATTATTCTCCTGGGTAACCTATCCTCCTCCATTCGCCTCACATGACCCCACCACCAAAGCCGGTTTATGCGTACAGCTTCATCCATCAAGTTCATTCCTAAATTAGCCTTTATCTCATCATTCTGAGTACCAGCCTGCCATTGTTCCCACCTGTTTGTACCAGCAATCATTCTTGCTACTTTCATGTCTGTTACTTCTAACTTATGAATAAGATATCCTGAGTCCACCCAGCTTTCGCTCCCGTAAAGCAAAGTTGGTCTGAAAACAGACCGATGTAAAGATAGTTTCGTCTGGGAGCTCACTTCCTTCTTACAGAATACTGTTGATCGCAACTGCGAGCTCAATGCATTAGCTTTACGACACCTTGATTCAATCTCACTTACTATATTACCATCCTGGGAGAACACACAACTTAAATACTTGAAATTATCGACCTGTTCTAGCTTTGTATCACCCATCTGACATTCAATTCTGTTGAATTTCTTACCTACTGACATCAATTTAGTCTTCGAGAGGCTAATTTTCATACCATACTCATTGCACCTATTTTCTAGTTCCCAGATATTAGACTGTAGGCTTTCGGCACAATCTGCCATTAGGACCAAATCGTCAGCATAGGCCAGACTGCTTACTACATTTCCACCTAATTGAATCCCTCCCTGCCATTTTATACCTTTCAGCAGATGATCCATGTAAACTACGAACAGCAAAGGTGAAAGATTACAGCCTTGTCTAACCCCTGTAAGTACCCTGAACCAAGAACTCATTCTACCATCAATTCTCACTGAAGCCCAATTGTCAACATAAATGCCTTCGATTGCTTTTAATAATCTGCCTTTAATTCCATAGTCCCCCAGTATGGCGAACATCTTTTCCCTCGGTACCCGGTCATCAAATTTTAACGAAATATAAAATGAAGTAATATAATTACAAACTTACTATGAACACTGTGAGATCAACTTGTCACATCAGTAGACACAACACGAACTTGTAGCATCTTTCACATTGTCACAAACATGCATCATTATTGTGTTGTCTGTTTTAGTAGAGAATGAATCAAGAGAGAGTCATTTACTATATCTGGGTTAAGCGAGCCCCTTTTGTCAATAGAGGATACCAGCTGAAATTTCTTCCACTTGCCTCACTGGAGGCTGGAATAGACAATATTTCCTTCGCTAGCAGAGCAAGTCTTGGATATTCTGTGCTGTTATTTCACCACCATGCAAGTGTATCGTATTCAGAAAAGTGATCTTTTAATAAATAAACTGTTGTAGAAAGAATATCGGCAATGTTGGATTGACTGTAGTCTGCGCCAACATTCTCGTTTTTGACATCAAACCAGGAACCTATTCCTGAAACAGCCGTAAAAGAACGGAGGTCTGTTGCAAACATTTTGATGCACTTTTATGCAATTTAAAATATATATATATATATGCCCTGTGGTACTGTATTTGATGGATGCACTGTATACGACAGCATTTTACATACATGTGCTTTCATATGTGAGGTAGGAGATGCAAACAATAATGAATCACAACATTTACATGGCACATATCCTGCATGTTGGCAGTTGTTACTGGTAAGAGGTATTCCCACAACACTCTTCATCCTTTCTCAATTTCAAAATGTCATCACCATACAGGCCATGAAGGCCCTTGGAGGGGTGGAAGGTAAAAGCTTCCACTATCCTTAACCTCGGCAACTGATGGGGTAGAGTACCCCCTGTGGGTGGGGGCGGTAGAATAACACCCACGGTATCCCCTGCCTGTCGTAAGAGGCGACTAAAAGGGGCCCAGAGGCTCCGAAATTTGGAGCGTGGGTTCGCGACCACGGGGCCCTTAGCTGAGTCCTGGCATTGCTTCCACTTACTTATGCCAGGCTCCTCACATTCATCTATCCTATCCGACCTCTCTTGGTCAACTCTTGTTTTTTTCCGACCCCGACGCTATTAGGCTTGCGAGGGCTAGGGAGTCTTTCATTTTCACGCCCTTCGTGGCCCTTGTCCTTCATTGACCGATATCTTCATTTTTCGAAGTGTCGGATCCCTTCCACTTTTCCCTCTGATTAGTGTTATATAGAGGATGGTTACCTAGTTGTACTTCCTCTTATAACAATAATCACCACCACCTGATGGGGTAGAGTGGTTAACTCTACGCCCGCTTTCTTAATTTAGTAATACAAACTGCTTCCTCTCAAGTTTTGTTTTCATCCTGTCTTTGGACTCCCGTTCAATGTTCGCAACAAATGTCGTAGTGACTGCAAATGTGAATCAGCTGGACCGAATGTGGTGCATTCACTCAGACTGTCAACTGCCAAGCGGTCAGACAGGTCATGCTTACTAGCAGAGCAGGATTTAACTACACGACTGCGTTCATCCGACTGAGTGTAAATGGGGAATGCAGATCATTATTGGAAATGTAAAAAAATTCAACTGAAAATAGGTTAGTCAAAATTTGTTCGACTTAAAGTCAAGATGATGATGTCCCAGTTGGAGGAAGAAGGTTACTAAGATGAGTGCAAGAAGGGGAGGGATTTTTTTACTTCTTGTCTTAGTTATTTAAACATGTGGGTTGAGCAATAGAGTAAATTCACTCTATTTAGTGCTATGAGATTAAATGGCCCAACAACATGGGTCAAATTTGTACTTATTATGCAGTATGGTATGTCAAAGGACGTAAATATTGATGACAATAAATGCTTTGATGATTTTGGTCATCTTCAGCAATATATGAAAGATAATTAAGCAAATTCTGAAGTTTTTCATTGCTATCACATGAAAAACAGGCCAGGTGTTGGCACTAATGCTGCAAATCATCCTGAGCTCTTAATCTCTTAATTGGGCATGACGCATATATTCGTACGCTGAATGTTACACGGTAATGGGCATGACGAATATATACGTATTCATCTTTTACCACGAATATCTCCTGCGTATGACGAGCTACTTTCTCACGTTGTGTATTGCCGTCTTAATTGATGTTTTTCCCGCACGATGGCAGCAGATAGCACGTCACGCTTCTTGAAGCTTATTTGTCTTTATTTCACAACTGTACGGTGCACATGTCCGCAGTAGGCGAAATATAGCAGTATCTAGTTCAAGGCATAAGTTCAAAATGTTCGAAGACGACGAAATTATTCAACACTTGTTACAGGCATCCCACCTGCACGTTATCTCAGGCCTGGTTTCTGAAACTTTTTCGCTCCCGCTCCCCTCCTAGCCATTCGATGTGATGGTGTTTCTACAAAGACAGATTTTCGGCCTGAATTTCTGACACAGTGATTTCATCCTGTGTTGAATTGTTATAAAACCAATATTTTGTAAACTAAGAGGTCCGCAACCTCGCTATGTTCATTTCCATCTGTATCATTAGTTTTCATTTCTTTTCTTCTTAGGTTAACACAGTTTTAAGTTTCAACTATGTTTTGTATAACCTACCCCCTATTTTTACTGAATTTTATCACAGCGAGTTGTTTTTGCTCCACATGTGCTGTCTTTGTTTCTGTCATGTCTCTCTTTTGTTTTTTCATTTCTTCCTTCATTTTTTTTTTTTTGGCATTTTTAGCTTATATTATGTAAATAATTACCCCCCCCCCCCCCCCGTTTTTTCACTGAAGATGGCTCAAACGAGCCAAAACATGTTTAAATTCAATTACTCCATCCAATGATGGAATTATATGCTGTATTGAACTAGGAGGATATACTCAATTTTTACCTTTGTAAAGATTCAATTCCTGCGCATAATGTCAATATCGAGAGTATTTTCTCTTATAAAGTCAGGGATCAAACGAATGGAACAGAATATGGAATAGAATGGTCCCTGATTCTGTACAGGGCATATTAACTAAGCAGTATAACTTCAGAAACAAGACATGTGAACAGTTATTAAAACTGATTCGTTTGGGCACACAGACAGATGACATGTTAAAGTATGTAGCATAAAGATTCTTTTTGATGATTATAGAATTTTTTGCAAGGTGTCCTCTCCAATTCTTCAGAGAATACGGTAACCCTGTCTACTACAAATGTTAAGACTGTAAGTCACGAAAGAACATTTTCCTGTGACATAAAATGTTATCACAACCTTATACGACTACTCAATTATCAAGTAATATACATTTTCATGACCTTGTAAAACATGAAATTACTTACCTGCAACCCATTAAAGAAGAGCATCAAATCTTCAGCATCACACACTTCACAGCTCTCAATGAACTTTGTAGCAACATCTATATCCCCACTTAGAGCAACCCCATTCTTTAAAGTTGCTACCTGCATATTTTCAGGATTCGCTGGATCAGGAAGAGCTAATTCAGTACAACTATTATCCAGTTTACAAAGCTCCATCTCAGAATTCACTTCGATTTCACTATCTACATAACTGCTGTCTATCTTAGGAGGGCTCTTTTCAGAACTAACTCCTGATTCAGTACTAGTAAAACTTTCATTCAGATCACAAGAATCCTTTCCAGACTCTCTCTCTGTTTCAGGGAGTTTAACCTTTTCTACAAATTCCTTCAACATTTCTAATGCATAGGCTTCCTTATCTTCCACAGCAGCAAGTCCTCTGTCCACCAGCAGTTGGTTAACAACATTGGAATTGTCTGTTCCATCCCACAGTATCACAGAATACCTGAAGCCTCCAGTGAACAATGCAGGCTTAACTTTTTTACAAACCTGGAAAACAAGGGAAAAATTAATTACATTAGTATTGTTATACATTAGTTGAAACACATTGGGCTTGATAGTTCAAATGTTACCATCATCAAGAAGCTGTATTGGAACCAGGCACCACACATCAAAATTGGAGATCACATTACTGAAGAGATCAAGATATAAAAAAGTGTGAGACCAGAGACAAAGTTCTTTACTTCAATCCTCCTAAACTTATACCATGACGAATAGAATAGAAATACTTATTAAAAGAATTTAGCATGAATTTCCCTCACTTGAGGGTCACCTAAAAGACAAATTACTACAAAACAAGGATACATTCAAGAATGTCCAAAAGATTATTTCTACATCTTAAGACAAAACTTCTGCGCATATGAGTACCACTAGGCGAAAGCTTGATTTTTCATTTTTTTTTTCCTTCTAATTTTGAACATGTTTACTTATTTAATTTCTGAAGAATGATCTCCTTCTCCTCCTTCTTCTTCTTCCTCACGATACGTTTCTGCTTATGCAGATCATTAGAACTCCTACATATTTATGAAAATTATTTGAAAATGCAAAGCTGATAGTCCTTTATCCAGTGAAACAGACCTTTTTTGCTTAAATCCTTAATATATTATCAGAGTGCAATTGATTTTTCTTGAAATTCAATAAATTTTGCCTTACAGCTTCAAAGTCACGTAAAGCGATAAGTTTCTAAGCTAGAGACTTCCGGTTTTCACAAAAAAAAAATCACAAATTTATCTACTATCAAAATATGAAATAAACAAAAAATTTGATTATCTGCCTTAAAGTATGATTTTCTGGGGAGCGTCACATATAAAGAAAATCAGAAAGAAGTTGTAGGCCTAGCAGACAAAGCTGTAAGTATAATTTATTGATCCCATGTAAGGCCTAAGGAGTTGCTAGGGAGCAGTCATTCCAGGATTTGGACAAGCTCCCAGATCACAAGTAATGAGCTGATTCATCTGGCTAGTGGCTAAGAAATCACACACTTGGATTTGGTAGCTTCTTTTACTAGAACAAAAAATTGGACAACTACGACAACTACCAACTACCAAACTGAACAATACAATTTCTGGCAACTATCCAATTTTATACAGTTCTGATCAGTAATGTTTTTATCAGGAAGAAAAAAATATGCAATCGATCAATCAATCAATCAATCAATCAATCAATCAATCAATCAATCAATCAATCAATCAATCAATCAATAAATTCATAAATAACCTTACTTTCACATTTAGTAGCTTGACAAACTCTTCATCGCTGTCTGCAGTGGCATCATATAGAACATCAGTAGCTTCTTCTTTCCATGAATCCCCCTCCATAGGTTTCACTCCAATCAGTGCGCATTCAATAGCCTGAGCAGATCAAGGTGAAAAATTACACAAACAAATATAAAATAATAGTTTTGTCTGTACATTGCTCAGAATTTAAAAAAAATGGTATTTCTGTATCAGTCACATCCACAGTAACAAGGAAATGCACTTCTTACTTCCCCATAATTTCTATCCGTATGTATGTACACGCATCACGATAAACCACTCGAAGAGAATTTAATGACAATTGGTATGTAAAGTCGGACAATGAGAACTACAATCAAGGCTATAAATCATTTTATTCACGCTGAGTAAAGTGGTAGTTTAGGGGAAGACCTAAAATTAATTCTCAAATATGTTATTAGCAGTCCTATCGATAAATACTGCATAACTAAAGATATATAGAATTAAATTTCCTATCATTTATGTCTTATATATTTTTACCGTACTGGCTATGTTAAAAGAGATAATCATGAATTTGTATTTTTGTTGTTAAGTCCATATCAACACTAAGCCACAAGAAAATGGGTCAACAGAATTTGATGAAAATCAGTATATAGAGTCGGGGAATAAGAAACTACAGTCTAAGCTATAAACAATTTTATTCAATGCTAGTTTAAGGGAAGGCGCCTAAAATGTAATTTTTAAATACCAACTATACTATGTTATTGGTCCTATCAAAAAGTACTACTTAAAGGAATTCATAGCGAACACACTTTCCGATCATTTATGTTTTATTCCGTTTTACTGTACCATGATAAGAGTGGTATTTCAGAGACGAAAGAAAACTAAATATGAAGGCCTACAATATTGAAAGCTCAATAAAACTGATCAACAATAACATTACGTTGACCATTGTTTGTTGTGATGTACTCTGTCTCTTATGCTGCCTTTCATCTCTGATAGATGGGATTACTGCTGCGTACTGAGTATAACAGTCTGCCTGTATACTGGCAGGGAATAGCAAGGGAGTTGGATAACTTTCTTCTTTAGCATGCCATTCCTCTGGTTCATACAATTTCTGATACTACTGGTACGTAACACACTGGTTCATTATAGTATTTCAGCTATTTGATCTCTACTCTCATGCACTGATTGAATAGATCAGTGTGCACAATTAACGGAATACTGGCAGAGGTTCACTTATGATCTGGTCTAGAATTACAATTTCAGCCTATTCCAAATTATAACACCACAATTCACTAAATAACTCAAAATTTAACCATGAAATGAGCCGTTTCTTCAGAAAAGCTTCTTCCTCTTCACTTTTGTTAAATTCTACATTCATTTTATTCCAAATTAGCCGATAAGGGAGGGTTTCTTATCTGGCTTGGAGGAAAAATTTGCCAAGTCAGACAGATTTCCCCCCACCAGTGTAGTGAATTAAAATTTTCCAACTTATCGGGTACTCCTAGGACACATATGAGTAAAAGGGCATAGTATTTGTCCCAGGAATCTCCAACCCCCCATTCTCCCCTTCCAAAAATTAAAGTGTGTCACGGCTCACGGCTGTCTGCGGCCTGGTCATTCCAGCTCTGCAACATTGGGCTGTTAGATCGGCAGCGTACTACAGTTCGTTAAAAGTGAGAAAATGTGTGTTTTTTCATTTGATCGAGTATTTCATATGATAGCATTGCTTTTAATCGCAGCATTCCTACTGGCATCATTTTAATGCCCTATGTTGATTTCACTTGGGATGTAAAAAGGCAGATGGAGAGTGAGAGTCTGCCATTATAAGGAAAATTCCCCAAATTGATTGTAACCGATGGTAGGCAAGAGGGCCTACTATTACAATGAAAATTCACTAACCCAGTCTTCAAAAAAAAAAAAAAAAAAAAAAAAAAAAAAAAAAAAAAAAAAAAAAAAAAAAAAAAAATTAAAAAAAATAAAATAAAAAAAAGACGTTTGGTGACTTCCCCATTGCGTTTTTGGGGTAATGTTAAGAGCTATGCAATTTAATACAATCTTACAACGTGTACACTACCTAACATAGAATTCTGTATACAATGTAGAATTCCGCAGCGAAGCATGGGTACAACAATTAGTAAACAAATGAAGACAATATAAAGAGGATGCTAGATATGGAAACAACATAGAGGGAGGGCAACATTACTAGGACGACATACACTGATGTTAATGAAAATTACCATACCATGAACAAGTCTGGAAAACAGAATCAAATTGGTTCTATACTAGCAAATGTACCCATGCTTCACTAACAGTATTCTACATTGTATACAGATATCGAAGTAAATTAGTGCTCTGCAGTGAATAAGATTTTTTTTTTAAATTGCATGTCTCTTAGCATTATCCAGAAACAGCAGGGGGAGGTTCCCATTCATTATTTCCAATGTAATGAGAGAGTTGCGGAGTTGTGATGATAACGGTAGGCTCACTTGCCTCCTGCCATTAACAATCGAGTAGGTAAGTTTTCATTATAACGGGAGGCCCCATTACCTACTGCGCAGTCACAATCTATTTGGAGAGTTTTCGTTATGATGGCAGGCACCCTTTCCTACTTCCAGACAGATTACAGTTGAGGACTTTCTATTATAATAGCAGACACTTTCCTTACTGCCACTCAAAATTTAGTTGTGCTGTTATCATTATAACGACAGGCCCCTTTTCTTAATGACAGTCACACCGAGTTGGAGAGTTCCCGATAACAAGGCCACTATGCCTAATGCCAGTCACATTTTAGATAGGTAAATTTGTTTACAATGGCAGGCAGACTTGCCTACACCCAAACACAAAGGGTTAAGGGAATTTTCAACAAAATTGCATGCTCCCTTCACTTCTGCCTGTCAAATCGAGAAGGAAATTATTAACTGCAATGGTAGTCCCTCCTTACTAATGCTAGTTACAAAGGAGTTGGAGAAGGATCCCATTCCTATTGCCAGTCAAAGTCGATGTGGAGAGTAATGATTACAATAGCAGATGCCCTCCTGCTGAGAGTCACTATCAATGTAAAATATTAATTATAATGGCAAACACACCCTTTCTACATCACTACAAATTGACTTCAATGGATATATATAGATCGACATACAGAGTATATGCATGTTTACAATATTGCAAACCTTCATTTACAGATTAACAGCTGCTGAACGATACATCATATCGATGAACGTATTGTATCATAAGATGCCTCATTTAGGAGTCTAAACGGCTGGTCTTAAGATAGTATCTCCTGTCTCATCCATTTATAGCTAAAATTGAATTTAAAATGTTGAATAGGGTGAAATTTGGGTAAGGTTTTCTCACAGTGCATTTCTTTTGGGTATTAATGTGACAGCTACAAACATGTTTGTGGCAATATTTGAGTCTAAAAACAACAATTATTTCAGAATCATGACATAAGGTGGTTGATTTTTATGTTAAAAGTTATTACAATATGGTTAAAAATCGGAAAGCACATTCCAACTGTCAAATGGCGTGTTGTTAAAAACTTGAGGAATATTGAGCATTAAAATTTCATTTGGTTCTTTGGTTCTTGAAGTTGATATGTATTAATTTTGCATTTCTGTGCTTATAAACTTGAAGAATTTTCATATGGCGTGGTTCTTTTTGAGATAGTATTAGTTTGAATGTTGGATGCCATAGGCCATATTAAAGTTTGTTGTAGACGTCACCGGACCATCTTCCTTGATGTGGTGTTTGTGGGAAGAGTTTGGAATCGGTGTGGCCCTTTGTTGTTGGACGTGTTGGAGTTAAGCATGCTAGTCAAAAGGGAACGTTGTTATCAATTGATAGATAGCCAAGTGTAGGATGAGAGTCTGTAATTAAAAAGTTTTTTGAAATTTACTGAAGAACCATAATTAAAATGAGGGGGCTAATAGTGGAAGCTGCATGAAAAGTGTTGACACTTATCCCTTCGACCACTGTGATGTTAACTTATTATGTTGAGATCTTTAGAGCTACTGGCAGTCGCCGAGCTCTTACTTCGCGTGTTGTATTTGTGAAGTCTTGGTGGAGGGGGTTGAGCTTGAGAAGGCGTGGCTAAGCGCTGATTCGTTGCGCGTGAGGGGGAGTTGCTGGCAGCAGGAGGAGGGGTGGGGGGTAGTGTGTGTGTGTTGGACTGATGGGAGTGTTTACTGGTTTAGTGCTAAATATTTCATAAAAATTACTATTGTGAGGAAATGATTTTTGCATGGTAGTGAGATCTGTTCGTAAAGAGGATTTTATTATCTATTACATCGTTCAAGTTTTTGTCTTTGTTGAATTGTTGGTCCAGAAAGTCATGAGTTTACATTTTTCAATTATTTTTTAAGATTTGTAAATCTTGATCTATTGTGGTAAATGCGTGACTTGTATCCTTGATGTGGTTACTCATCACAGAGAAATTATGTTTTTGGGTGTTGCAATGTTCTGCATATCTAGTTGAAAAACTGCAGCCAGTTTGGCCAACATGAGAAAAGTCACATACTGAGCATGTGTGTCTATATATGCCTGAGCCTGAATATTTATTATTAGTTGAATTGATTGAGTTATGATTAAAAAAATAAATTTCAATTTGTGTTTTGTGTAGTGTAAGCAATTTTTACCTCGTGGTTTTTTTTTTTTTAAAGGATTGGTAATTTGATGGATTTTTGGATTGCTAAATGTGAAATTTGCATATTTCGGTTTGTTGGGTTTTATTGGAGAAAGGTTTGTGACTAGTTTTAGTTTGACTTTGTTGATGATTTTGTTCATCATATCTGGATTGAACCCATTGAATCTGGCTATTTTTTTTATGAAATCTAATTCTTTTTAAAATTATTTCTTGAAAGAGGGATTTTTAATGCGCTGTATACTAAACTGTAATATGTGGCTTGCTTGTGGGTATTTGGGTGTAATGACTCGTTTTTTAAAATTATTGGAGTAAAGGAAGGCTTACAGTAAATTTGGAAATCAAATTTGTCTACAACTCGTGTAATTTTGATGTCTAGAAAATTGACTGAATTGTTGTTTTCGTCTTCCTTTGTAAACTTTATACTTTTTTTTATTTATTGGTGACAAAAGGTCCCATGAGCCTCTGGCTCGTGATAGGGACAATACAGTACATACTTTTTTTAAGGCGACACAATAATTACATTTCATATACAATAGCTTTTTCTGTAAAGTGACAAGTATATTTTTGGATAACCAAGACTTTTTTTTTTAACATGTTAGGATCATAGTTTTTCAGAAGTATATTCAGATATTGCATGGCTGTAATATATTAAATATGGACAATATATATATTATTGTATTAAATAAAGCAAGTTATACAGAGATTATATTAAGATATCTGTAAAAGAGTAATATTCCTTCAGTTTTTTCTTAAAACATATAACCGATTTAGAGTTCTTTATAACAGGAGGCAAACATTGTATTCCCTAAACATTGATGATTCTATGCCTTTCCCTCCATACTTTACTGAATTAGTGTGAAAGGGATATATCCTTAATGATCCTCTAGTTTCATATCCATGAATTTCACTAAAAGGGGAGAAGTTAACAGTAGATTGGGTTAATTTCCTGTCTAGCTTATACATAAAGACTGCTGATGAAAATGCAATTTGTTTATGGAATGGCAGAATATTTGACTCTGAAAAAACTTCATGTGATGGTTTGAGGAAGGGGAATCCATACATGATTTTGATGGCTCTTTTTTGTAGGATTTCCAAATTATTAATGTAATCTTTCCTACATCTTCCCCAAATAAAGCCTGTGTATGTTAGATGTGGGTGGATCACTGCATAATATATACCCTTCCATTGTTGATGAGAAAAATTACTGTATCTTAATCTGTGCATTATTCCTATGAAAGGGGTAATTTTGCTGATTACATAATCAATATTGCTTTTCCAGGAAAGTGTTGAGTCTAATATTATACCAAGATACTTATTTGAGTTGAGTCGCTCTATTACTTGGTCCTTTAGGATAACAGTGTTAGCTGCTGTGATCTTATGGGCTGTTTTATAAAAGATTAAGTATTTTGTTTTAGTCACATTTATGATCATTTTTTGAGATAAAGCCCAGTACGATAACTTGTCCAAGTCACAATTTATATCTTCCACAATTTGAGTTTCACATAGTCCTTTGTAAGTTATTAAGATATCATCGGCAAATACTTTGCATTTTCCCTTTAGTGTTAAAGATTGTATGTCATTAATATAAATCAAAAATAGAATAGGACATAGTACTGAGCCCTGCGGTACTCCTGTTTTTGTTTGCTGCTTAGAACTTTTAGTATCGTTAATCATCACATATTGTGTTCGGTTTGATAAATAATTTTGGAACCATTTGTGTGCTAAACCCCTAATTCCTGCTAATTTTAACTTGTTAAGAAGTATTTTGTGGTCAACCAGATCAAATACTTTTTTAAGATTTATGAGTAGCCCTGCTGCTAATTTATTTTCATCCAAGGTCTTTTGAACATCTATTACTGTATCAAATACAGCATTATAAGTTCCTCTATTTGGGAGAAACCCATATTGATTATTGGAAAAGTAATTAGTTCTACACAGAAAATTTACCAATCTAATTTTTACTACCATTTCTATGAGTTTCCGAATTGCAGATAATATACTAATTGGTCTGTAATTGGAAGGATCTGTGTTATCTCCTGATTTAAAAATAGGTACAATTCTGGCACATTTGAGTAATTGGGGTATTTCTCCACTGAGAATTGAACGGTTAATAATTTCCACAATACATGGCACTAAACTTTTAACACAGGTTTTTAACATGACATTGGTTACTTTGTCTTCTGATAAATTTTATTTTTTAGAGAAGTGATAATTTTGAGCACTTCACATTCATCAGTTGGTAACATGAAAATACTATTGGTCTGACTTTCAGCTGTTGTGCTGCCATGAACTTGCTCATCTTCAGGAAGACCTTTTCTTATATTTTCAGCTACGTTAACGTATAGTTCATTTAGATTATTGCATTTGTCCTCCGTGTTTGTAATGCTGACATCATTTACCACCAGATGGCTAATTTCATGTTTATGTCCAAGCTTCCTATTTAACACTTCATTAACTACATACCATGTTTCTTTTTGGTTTTTGCAATTCTGTAAGCTATGTTCATAATACCTTTTTTGTAACTCTGTCTTCAATTTGGTTATTTTATTACTGATTCTTTTGTATTCTTCAATTACTTCTGCAGAGGTTTTTTTTTACTGTAGTTTTTGAAAACAGTGAATGTTTGATATGAATCAGTATTAGTAATTCTTGGGTAACCCAAGGTTTTAGGGGAATGTCTTTGGGGTTCTTTCTTTTTATTGAAATTGAGCTGGTTTCAATTCCTGTGCTAATATACTCAATAAATTTATTATAATAAGTGTTTATATCCATTTCCTCACAAATTGCTTACCACTATCTTTGACTATTGGTACTACTGGAACTGATTTTTCACTGGAAATTTCACATACCAGTAGGTAGTGATCACTCAAGTTATTTGTTATATTGAATATATGACATCTTTTACTAGTATTTGTGACAAGTATGTGATCAATTAATGTGGAGCTTGTTTTTGTTACTCTAGTTGGGTTTTTGTTATTACACGTTATATAGCCGTAAGTTGTTATTAAATTGTCATACGAAGTTCTGTTTCTGGAGGTTGAAAGCAAGTCTATATTTGTATCTCCAAGTATTATTGAAGTATGCCCTGAACTACTATTTAGGATATTTTCTAGATCAAACATAAAACTTGGCGAGTTACTTTCCTGTGGGTTATAAATGGTAATGATTTCATATCTTTGATTTCCTTTTGTAATCATGACTTGCAGTATTCTATGAGATTTATTTATTTCATTTATGACTTTGCTTTTCCATTTGTTTGAAACATAAGGCGAAACACCCCCACCTATCTGCTCCCTTACCACATGATGAGAAGTGTAGTTTTTTATTTCAAAAGCGTGGGTTAGTTTGTTGGTTAACCAATTTTCAGAGATTGCAAGAATATCTACTTCTTTAATCTGATCTAAGATAATTTGGATATCATCAAATTTATTTTTCATGCTTTGTGCATTTATGTGTAGGCCTTTCAAATCACATGATCTACTTTCTAAAACACTATCTTTAATATAATTATTTAGGGTTTCACATTTAAATTCGTCTACTTTACCAAATTTGTTTTCAGATCCAGGTTTGGTTATGTAAGGACAAAAATTTGAAATTAAGTAAAGAAAGCTTGGAATTGAAGTGGGTACAACACAAGGAAAGGTTACCTCGTTGTTTCTAGATCAGCTCAAGTGAGCAAGTTCATGCAGAACTTCAGGGTTTGCCACTAGCCTCGAAGGACCATCCTGGAACTTACGGATATACACTTTACAGTCCCTGACCCATGTGCCAAATATTTTCCCCTGTTGCCGTAGCTCGCGGAATTTTTTGGCGAGGGTCTCATTCCTAGGCGTTAAGTGCTCGTTGATATAGATGTTATTAACCAAACTATATCTGATTTCGTTCATTTTTAGTGTCTTTTTTTGTCGTCTGCTACTGAGGATTTCTTCTTTCTTCCATCGATTAACAAACTTCACAATGATAGGTTGTGGTCCAGGTTTCGTGGATGGAAGTCTGTGTGCAGCGTCAATATCTTCGGGCTTTATATCGACTCTCAGCGCCTTGCCAACTTCAGTTACTCTCTGGAAAACTTTTTCATCCTTTTCAGCAGGAACTCCATACACTAGTAAATTGTTTTTGCGTTGATACTGCTTCAAGTCTTCTAGCTCATTCACGGCTGCCGTTGTCGCAATTTCCGCAGTTTTCTTATCTTTCCTCAAAGTGTCTAGTTCATTCTTGAGGTCATCATATTTTTCGGAAAGAAAGGTTCCTAATTTCTGTAATTCTTTGTTTTCTTCCGTTAGTACTTTGAGGGACTCTTCAAGTTGTTTGGAAAAGTTCGCCATAACCTCATTTATGTTACGTTGTGCAATGCAGTCTTCACGTTTACACGACCATTGGAATTGTTCTTCCTTACGGAAATTTTGGAAAGTTTCTTTGTTCATTTTTACACATGTTACGTGGAACCAACGTTCGCATTTACTATCAAAGCTTACAGCCTGTTGATTGTTTTTTATTTTCTTGCCACACGGGGAGCACACGAACACCATGATGTTGTTTATCTTATTTATTTAGTTGTAGCTGTTTGAGTGCTAATTCGATTTTGTTTTAATGGTTTCCTGAGTTATTAATGTTACTGATCTGCAGTATCTTCCTGAAGAATTGTGGATATTACTCACATAAATTTGTTTTTTTCGTCACTTCACTTAATACATCACACACTCTCTGCCGCCATTGGTATGGTTTGTCTAAATTATTTAGGAACGTTAGGATGTTATCACTGTTAAGTTGTTTAGGTATCGATAATTGCCAATGTGTTGTCAACATACCAGAGCCATAAACTGAGTTTGTTGACATCTTTTACTATTTTGTTGTATTCTAGGTTGTCTGTGTAGATGACAGCAAAAATGCCAGAAATAGGGTCTCCCATAGCTAGACCTTCTTGTCTGTATATTTTGTTGTTAAAAATAAAGTAATTACTGTGTAAAACAAATCTTAGTAAATTTATGAATTCATCTATTTAAATTTTGCTTAATGCACTGTGTTTGGAGAGGTTGCTTTTTATGTTTCATTTACAGGTATATTTGAGTACATATTAGTGATTTCAAAGTAATATAAAATGTGGTTTGGTTGTAAATTGAATTTGCTTAAGGTTTCGCAAAGTTCGATAGAATTTTTTATGGCATTTACATTGTGAAATTTAAAATGTTTCCTTAAGAATTTGTGGGGGAACTGAGAGGTTTTATAAGCGGGACTGTGTCTGTTATTGATTATTGGTCTGAATGTGACATCTTTTTTTGTGTATTTTAGGTAATGATCTTGCTGTAGGTAATTTCGGATTCATAGTAATCATTTTCTGGTAGTCTTGTTCATTTAGTAGGAATATTGAATTTTTAAGGAGTATTTTTAGATTGTGTTGAGTTTTTATTGATTATTGTGTAGGTTTTATTGGAGAAGAAATTGGTTTTCTTGATGTAATCTTGTTTATTCATTAGAACTGTTGTACTGCCCTTATCAGCCTTTGTTACTATGACATTGTTATTAATTTTAGTTTTTAGGTTTTGTTTAGAAAAGTTAGAATTATTGTTAGTTATTCTATCATTGACGAGTGCAGGTAGTTTCTTTTTTATTTCGTATCTAACACTGTTTTCTTTCTCTAAGGGAATCTGTTTGTTAACATTAGACTCTGTCTCGGAGATGGTGGTGATTACGTCTTCGATCTTTTTTGGTTTAGGCAAGTTATATTTTATGCCTTCATTAAAGAGATCCATTTCACTACCTGAGAAAACTGTGTCTGATAAGTTAATTGTAGTGGGAATGTCCATCAACGAAGGGGTAGAAATCCTAGTATTCATGTTATGATTGCGAGCTTTACGTTTAGCTTCTTGTAAACAAGTTAGCTTGTGGTTTAATGTTTTTTGTTTCATCAGACATCCTACAAGTTGCGTGATTAACATTTGAGCACAGGATGGGTAAGAGATGAGATCTCAGTGCATTTGATCATGACCATACTGTTGGTGCCAGACGTATGAGCAATTCAACCCGAAGTTATGCACGAACTGGGCATTTTCCGCATACCATCGCGCCAAGAATGTACCATCACTGGGGTCAACTGTCATGGTGAACAACGTCTTGAAGACAGGGGTCACTATTGGCAAGTTGGGTACAGCAGATAGATGGCCCACAGTGCAGACCAACTGAGAATTCAGTGTTGAACGAAAACAGAGTGTGGGCACCTACAGCATCCAGAACCAACTTCTCATGCTGGGGTACAGAAGCCATCGTCTGAGTAGGGTACCGCTGCTCACTGCATATCACAAGATGGACATGACAAAAAGAACAAAGCCATTGGTCCCTTGAAGCATGGAAAGAGGCATCCTTGACAGATGACTCAAGATATCAATTGGTACACGTCGATGGCAGGGTACAGATACATCACCAAGCGCATGAGGCAATAGCATCCCTCTTGTACAGTTCAAGCCAATGGTGGTGGTATCATTGTACAGGTACTAGTTACAGAGGATAAAATAGGACCCCTGGTATATGTGCCAAGTCCCTCACTGATGAAAAATACATGGTTTATTATCAGGTCATATCCAACCATTTGTTTGCCTCCAGCACTCTAGAGGAGACCTGTACCTACTGCAACAAAATACAGCAGTCCATAACTCCCAAATTATGACTTATTCCTTTGATGAATATTCCAGAGACAGAAGGATGCTTGACTACAATCCTTTTCAGCACATCTCGGATGTTGTCGAGAGGGATGTACGAATCCTGCGGTCCTGCTCCCACCAACCTTCATGCATTATGTGAGGCTTTGCTGAGGTCATGGATCAGTACGGATTTCCGACGCTTCCCGTATCTTGTGAAATCCATGCCATGCTACATCGCTGCCATCATCAAGGTAAAAAGGTGTGCAACACGCTACTAGCCATGTAACCCTAATTCAATTTCTCATCAGTGTGTAAGTTAGGATGTTTGTTTAAAAGGGTATTAGGCAGGCACATTCAGGGAAACAGGGTGGACTAGCGAGCAGTGATGAAGGGTGCACAGAGCTGGAAGTCAAGTAAGGGTGACAAGCTTGTTAGTCTTAAACTGTAGAAGTATTGTAATGAAAGGACCATAATTAATTTAATAGATATAATTATACTGTACTAACCAGGTACTGTACTAATTTTTATTTTATTTTTACAACCTGCCAAATATACTGGAGATCGGTTTCATATATGTACTTTATTTAACTTGTTTGGTTAATAATTATGTGATATCATCTTAACCGAGACAATGAACAAGACACGGTACAGTGCGTGTCAGTTCAAGTTGGGTAGTCTTCCGAGAGACAGATTGCACAAGTGAGTCTGGTGAAATGGACGTTGGAAAACGAGACTTGAATGAGGATTGTTGCTTCGATCCAGAAAAAAAACAAAAAAAAACTGCTATGACTAATACAGGGTACGTTCCAAAGAATCACAATGGATACCTACATATTACTCTTGTGAGCTACATTATTTAGTGTCATGTAATTTGCCATTAGACAGGTATAATTGTTCTGGACCTGATATACGTAATTAATTATTTTATTTCTGATACGTACTCCTACTTTGAGGCAAATTTAGAAGTATCATACTCTTAGTTTAGAAATACCATACTTATATTCAGGCTATTATTATGGTGGGGTCACCACTCTCAGAGGCATTTTGTACCTACTGCCAGGCTTAACTTCAGGTTGCTCCTCATAAGACAACTATCAATACAGTCATATCGAAACCGACAATGAAACTTCGCTGAGGGGATGAAGGGACCATAAGATAGCAAAGTACAAGAACTTAGCTGCCATTTCGAGCTGTAAGATCCTGAAATCCACACGGGAATGTCTAATAAGATTGTGCGCGTTAGCATAAGCTGGACGTGGACAGCCCTGGTGATCAGCTGAGGCCTTTCTGTGCCAGGCAGTTAACATGTTCCTTTGAGAGAGCACCCATGAATCTGGCTAATTATCTAAGAGTATGCATAACGTTATTTGCATGAAAAATGTTCCTCTTCTCCCCATGAAATAAGGGAGATGTGTCGATATGTGATCAAATTAACTGAAAATTATCCCATTGTCTTGGAGTTGAGTCTGGGGAGAAATAGTGATAGCAAAAGTGACAGTCGAAGCAGCAACACATCATCTGCAACATCTGAAGGAGTAGACAGCACACCATTGCCAGGTACGACAGGAGGTGTGTCAATCCAAGGAAGTGACACCACAGTCACCTGACACATCTACCAGTTCAAGATACTGTTACATGCCAGCCCCGTGGTGGCCCCTTTCGCTATGTCCAGGAAGGGGCTAGTGACTCAGACAACCCGGGATCTCCCACCATTGAACCTAAGACTGTTTCTTATTTTAAACTGTATCAATACGGATCTATATGATGAAGTATGTAAATTGTACTACTTGTGGGGTGGGGCCGGCCTTTCCATGTATTGTTCTCGTCAGCTGGCTTACCTGTGAGTTTTTTGGAAATTCAACGAGAAAGATCTGCCTCTAGCCACCTCACGAAAATTCTGGCTCAAATCATCTGAGCTATAAAAATGAGGGCTAGCCATGGTGGAGCTATAGTCAGTGTTGGGCTCCGTTGTGGAGTCAGTGAGAGACTCTGTGTGTTAGGGTTCAATGATTGGACTGAGAGTGACAGAGGTGTTGGCTGTCGCTAGTGTCCCACCGAGGTCTCAACCACGAGCGGTGGTTGCAGTGTTGGAGAGACCAGTGAGTGGGTTGGCTGGAGACAACGTAACAGGAGACGGTACTGTGTGTTCATGTATTTCTGAGGACAGAGGCTCGGCGCGAGTCAGCAAGGGAAGCCGCTCTCATGAGTGTGAAGATAAATGGATCTGTGTTAATGTACCCTGTTGTGTCGTCCTGCTACTGAATAGTGTTGAGCTGTTTAGTTGTTCACTTCATGTGACAGTGTGAATTACTGGACACTCTGTGGAATTGAACCAATGAACAGCATCATGTGTCGAGTGGCCCGTAACCCTGTGTTCAAATCCAGTGGTCTACACACAGCTGTTGCATGAGGTGGCTGGACTTGGGGAAGTGAAAGTTGGCTGGACTTGGGGAAGTGAAAGTAAGGATTAACCGTTCACACGTATAGCAACGGGTCGGACCGCCTGCTGTGCCGTAAGGAAGAGGGACTTGTAAATAGACAGTAATTAGTAAGTGTGGTCATTAATAGTTGATTAGAATTGTGTGTGTATGTACGTCTTGTACCGGAAACACCACTACGTGAAAGCAAGTTCAAAGTATGAGTGTTAAACTTCGCGCGAGGTGGAGGATAGGCAAGCCCGCCAAACTCGCTGACGTGCACAGCTGTGACGTAGCCGCCTCGAGCTGGCTTCATGCAGCAAGGCGTGACCATATATGGTAATGTTCTGACCCATGCGTAAAGTCCATTTGGAGTTAAGATATTGTTATTTTTGCACCGCCAACGTAGAGGCCATCATAACAGATGCAATCTACCATATTCTCGAGCAAATCTACCATGTACTTAAGTAGTTATAGAGGTGGATAATAATCCACGTTTCGAGATGCTTCACCGGCTCCAGGTATAAAAGTAGGGCGATCCAGGCTACCGAGTCAGTAATACTCCACTGTCTCTACGATACGGGTGATGGGTGGAGCACTGAAAAGTGCGAAAGACCGAACCTATGTCCGGACGATACTCTGCATCTCTAGTGCTCGATTCCAGTGGAAGCGGAACTTAGTATTTTTCTTCAAATGCCATATTAGGACTTGTGTTTCAGTAACAAACTGAAAGAACATAGAATTTTTCTTGTGAGTGTTGTAATTTTCCAAGTGCCACATTTGAACTTGTTTTTTGTAGCAACTGTGGGAACTTAGAATATTTCCGAGTGTCACATTTGAACGACAAACTGTGGGACTTAAAATATTTCAGAGTGTCACATTTGAACTTGTGTTTCGTAACAAGCTGTGGGAACATAAAATATTAATGCCATACTTGACTTTGTATTTTCCTCTCGTGAAGTTCCGAGAGAATATAGAATTTTTCAGTGCCATATTTCTATTTTATAATAATTTTCCACGGACAGTGTCAGACTCTCTTCATGTGCAGTTTAATTATTATTTTATAATAATAATTATTATTTAAAGACAGAGCTGAACAAGTCTTTAAGTGCACGTAATTTTGACAATTATTTACCGACAGTATAGGACATTTTCGAGTGACATTAAATTCGCTTAATTTATCACGAACATGCTAACATGCCCTGAACTTGCACAAACT
The DNA here is from genome assembly GCF_040414725.1 of Anabrus simplex. NCBI lineage: Eukaryota > Metazoa > Arthropoda > Insecta > Orthoptera > Tettigoniidae > Anabrus > Anabrus simplex. The sequence continues at coordinate 173,958,479 of NC_090271.1, forward strand.
GTGAATATTCCGCTCAACATTGTGTTCTAATTATAAATTTGATGAAGTCAGAAATTTAGAAACAGTAATGATAAACATTAGTGATCTAATAGAACATTCCAGTCTGACTTGCCAATATTAGCGAACTTACGTTGTGAACTAGACATAGTAAATTCTACAAAATTTTCCCAAGTTTCAATTTGTCTGAAATGCGACATGTGGTCAGATATTCAGTTCAATTGTTTTACTTTCAAGTGATAATTTATTAACCTTTGTGATTCAATGAGGTGTTTGAGTCAAGATTCGAGTGTCAATTTCATTGACATATCCCACTTGCAATGAATGAATGAATGCAGTATTTAAAAGTCAATGTTAATTTAACAGTGCTACAAGTGAGTTGAATGCCAAATGGGGGACTTGTGTGTGCGTAACGCCTCACCTCTCAGTATTATCGTGTGAGATCGAACCCAGCAATCTTTGCACCTAGAAATGCAAGAACTTCCAGATCCTCCAGAAATTCGAGAAATTCTAGAACGTTGAGAACTTCACATCCAGGATGGGCGTGGTTCCTGACCAGGCCGTGCCCAATAACCATCCCGGAGTTCAGAGATTCCAGCCTGTTACAATGCTTCTACTCAACTTGTATAAAAGGTAATATGAATTTGTTTCCAATGAAGAATAAAACCAAATTTTCAAAGGACTATAAATTCAATGAACTAATACCCCTCTCTGTACCAACTCCAATGTTTACGTACCACCCCCCTTAGAAATATTCCATGCTCTTCAAGCTAGTGTCAGTGGCCTCAAAGACAAACATTCTTTTTCCCGGTACAGTATGTATGTGCATTTATTGGGTCATCCTGAAATAAATTACAATAATGAAACAGATGTTTTATTCATAAAAATATATTTCCAGTTCACAGAAGAAAATAAAACACACTGTAGATCTTGCATACAAGAGGAAACCATACATTTATAGTTAAATAATGGGGGTAAGAAGTGGCTTCCATTAACCACTCTTTGCAAAAATTGTATGGTGACATCATTACGACAGCTGTGAAAGAACCAGTTAGAATCTACGTAGGTAAGTCCTGTTGAACACAGTAAACTGATGTATAAAAAATGTATTTTCTTGCTTAGCAGAAGGAAGAAGGTTGAAGCAGAATGTTTGCAATGAAGACCTGCAACTGTGGGCCTTGGAAATTTCAAGAGAGACTTCAATGGGACGAAGTAATTTCAACACATCCACGGGTTGGTTGAGTTGCTTTAAGAACAAGTACTGAATCAAAAGTAGAAAAATCACAAAATTTTTATCACATTCATATCTGCAAGAAGAAGAGGAAATAATATAAAGGTCACAAAGAAATTTGTGAAAGCAGCTACAGAGCGACTTTTAGATTGCTGCCCTCCTTCAAAATACAATAGAGCGATTTCGTGCACGAACTGAAAGCGAAAAGACTCTATCACCTGTTGGTGAAGAAAATACAGAAGTTGTTGGTCAAACAGTTAGTGCATTCCCCCCATTCATACACAATTATGCTTACTGTTAATATGGCCAGTACTCTTTTCCCAAAATTATTCATTATACCACAGAGGCAACTGGATCTTTTGGTCCTAAGAGTTTTCACTGAAAAGTTCCATACTGAAAATATAATTGTAACAGCCACAAAATCAGTGAAAATGGGAAAGAAAGTACTGTACTGGTTTAAAGAAGCCTTCTTTCCATTTGTGGAAGACAAGTGTTTGCTCATGTTAGATTCCTGACGGTTCAAGGACATGATTAAAATAGTTTGCAACCAATTACACAACTTCCCGAGTTCGACGTGCCTGCAACATATCACCTTCAAATAATAAAATCTGTGAAGAACAGTGTGGCCATAAAGTGCATTTTTGTTGCACATGCTGCCAAAAATATTTACATTTATATCATGCAACTAACAGATCTCATTTAGGTTTCACATTCGTTCCCTAACATTAAAGTGACCTTGGCGCGTGGTAATTAGCCAGTTCGTTTCATCTCTCTCCAGCACAACTACAATTCCACTCCACATCGTGCTGCACCAACAAGATGCAAGGACTGTCCAGCAGCTCCGTAGTCACACGGATTATGAATCAAAATTTCGACACCTTCCAGTTTGAAATGGCAGGTAAATTTTCGTACATAGCTGTTTTATGGTCTCCTCATCCTCTCAGCGAAATTGTATCATCGGTCCCCTTGTCAGGAGTACAGACTGCTTCACTGAAGTACAGTTGTTGTTTACAGGAGAAAGTTCAATTTTATCTCCCGTTGGGATCGAGATCTGCTTCTGCAATCCAAACAACTGACCACATTTTCCTTTCTAGATAATTTATATCTCACTTCCTACAAAAAGGCTTCGTCAATCTCCAGAGGGATGATTCCTCTGACTGTTGGGTGTCAAGTTAGGTAACAGTCACTTGACCCTCGGCCAGATAGTCGCAGGTAGTATACCGTCTACTATTATATATGGTATCAGAAAATCTCGACTGTCCAGAGAAAGTTTTGGACCTATTTTTTTCATCCTGTTCTATTCGTAGGAGTGTGCAAAAGGGAAATCCTTGCAGGGGAGACTAAATATAAGCTTACAGACATGATACTGTATAGGCTTTTGGGCTTATGCTGGATCAAGAAAATAAGGTGAAAGTTTCTCGAGGACAGTCGAGATTTTCTTCTGATGACGCAGAGCACAGTTCTCTGCGAAACGTACAGAATATCACCTTATTTTCTTGACACGGCGTAAGCCCAAAAGCATATACAGTATCATGTCTATAAGTACGGGCTGTGAAAGCATCAATGGCAACATTAAATATAACTTAGTACATAAGACTCGACGCGGCGAACGAATGTCTTGTCATTTAAGCTCTGGTCAATGCCCGTGTGAACGTCACGTCAAATAAGTTGAATGGGTTAATATTGATAGACTTGGGTTTCCCTTCTCCAAATGTTTTCTTGATTTTCCTGTAAGCTGCATTAACCTTTCCTACGACCTTACAACATTCAACATCGTTGCACTTCTCTTTCAGCCATTCTTCCTTACCAGTCCTGCACTTTCTATACACTTCACTTTTAATCACCTGTATTCTTTTCTCTCATCCTCATTTTTTGCATTCTCGTACTTTTATTGTTTTCATTGTTTGTCAATCAGATCTAGTATCTCCTGAGTTATCCATTGATTCTTAGTTGGTCTTTCCTTTCTTCTTAACCTTCCTTCAGCAGCTCTACTGACTTCATGATTATCTATTCTTCCTTTATTGTGTTTCCTTTAGCCTTTTGGTTGAGTCCTAGTAAAACAAGTTCTTTGAAACAATTCCTCTCTTTCTTTTCATTCAAATTCTCTAGATCCCCTCTCATTACATTCCTTCCTTTCTTCAATTTCTTCAACTTCAAATAGCATTTATGACCAACAAGTTGTGGACAGAGTCCACGTCTGCTCCTGGGAAAGTCTTGGTTTCTAAATCTCTCCTAAAAAATAATGGTCTATTTGACATCTTCCTGTGTCTCCAGGCTCACCCGATGAAATATACCAATTTTCACATAACTTTCCGGAACATTCGTAACTGTAACATGTTTTTCCTAAAATATTTAGTGCATTACTACAATGTAGAATCACTGAAATAGTTGAATACTTATGCTGATTCCTTAGCTTTGTACATATGATGGCTTCACTGTAATACAAACATTTAATTCACTAACACTTCTAATAACAATAGAACACTGTCACTACAAGTATAAACAATACAGGAGTACAATGATATATTTAAACACTTATTATCTCAAAACCCAACTGTTATTATTACAAGGTTAGAAGGCTAAAACTTACCCATCCCTATTCCCTTCTAAAAATTACCCATATCTATTCACTTACAGGAAGTGTGCGAGTGGGATGATCAACATCTGATAAGCCTTCCAAAAACTATATGAACTCGTGCTCCAAAGTGTGATTCAATCATGCATTTAGATGCCATTACTCAGCAAATGCATAGATTAACATATTGCATCGCGTGCCTGTGATATTATGCAAAGAACAATGGTAGTGCTTTTATTTTCATTTACTCGTGTCAGAAGCATACTTAATATATACAGTTAAAATAACAATTAAACTATTTACAAAAATTAACAAACACAGGAAATTGGCCAAATTTAATGTACACCTAGATGGTGTTTTTCTTAACTGAGCCACATCTAGGGCAATGTCATCAGCAAGCATTAAATCTTGCTCTGAGCATGAAAACGGGCAGAGAGGACATTGGTACATATGGTTCACTGTTTGTTCTTCACCGCAGTCACACTTGTTGTCCTCTGATGTGAAGCCCCAAAACTTAAGTGAGGACTTAGTGCTGCCGACACCAGTTCTTAATAAGTTAAGTGAACTCCAAACAGCCAGCCAGGAGATGTTCATGCAGCTCCATGCAGTCTCACTGTTTAGATTTCCACAAGGAAAGTCTTGCCTTATCTGGTGGTCCTTTCAAGGGCTTTGATGTCTGGAGAAAACTTACCCTGGATTTCAGCCTAGATTGAGATTGTTGATGACCAAACAGAGGGCGAGCTTCAACGTTCTGAACCTTCAGTTGTTCTTGATCCGCAGCGACTTCTCAGCGAATAATACTTGGAGGTATAGTATAGCTTCTCAACAGGGGTAGGTTTGAGGCATCCTGTGATTAACCTACAAGCTCCATTCAGGGCAGGGTCCACATCTTAGCATGGGAAGAACTGTACTACAGAGGGGATGCGTATTCTGCAGCAGAGTAACACAGAGTCAATGGAATGGTTCTAAAAACTTGTGGCTTTCCACCCCAGTTTGTACCTCTCAGCTTCCTCAGGATGTTGTTTCTCGCACTGATTTTGTGTCTGATGTTGGAACAGTGTTTTCTGCAAGTGAGGGAGCGGTCCAGCTTTACCCCTAGGTACTTTGGGGTGAAAAAATGTTCCAAGAAGGTTCCATTCCAGGTGACATGTAATTTCCTTGATGACTCCTTGCTTCTGAGGTGGAAAGCACAAAGCTGAGAATTTGACGGATTTGGCTTTAGGCGCCAAGAAAACGTCAAATAAGCTCACACATAAATAAATAATACGAACCCGCACAATTGTGCGTACACGGTCTGAAAGGGATAACAAAGGAGCCACTGCACTTTGATATTCTACGTAATCATAATCCCTCATATCTAGATAAACAGAAAACTTTACTAATATGCAGGTATTCTTATTCATGCAAATATAAAACCCATGGGAACATGCGGTGCAAAAAGAATTCCAATCATAATAAATGCAAGGTGATGTTTTGAATTCATATTCGGATGCCAATAATATTTCCATTCGTGCATAAAATTATAATTACACACTTTCGATATCATCTTCACTCCGAGCATCTTCACTAACATCACCTTCCGAGCCACTATCGTCACATAAAAATATATAAGTGAAATTTCATAAGAGCTTCCATTTTCGTTAGTGTTATTATTGAACAAATTCATTTAATATCAGTTTCATTATTGTTATTGTTTTGTAATTGGAATCACACTTTACTTTACATTATCAAAACAGGGTAAATATGACAGTATTTCATCAAACTGTACTCACTTAGTAATCTGTCTGATTTTTCCATTCTTATATATATATTTTCCATATATTTATAATATATAAATAATTTTAAAATCTCAAGTGACAGCTAATGTGAAAAAAAACAACATTTTCAAAACTAGATGCTCAAACAAGCATAAAGAAAAAAGAATAGGTACAGAGATATAACATCTCTTTAAATCCTTAAAAATGCCATGCCCAAAACGTTTGTCAGGGATATTAAGGCCAAGACCGGAATGGGTTAATAATACAACAAATGCAGGCACATGTGCGATGTTTATTGAAACCTGCATATCGTGGCATGTATATCGATTGTCAATCTCATTCTTGCGTGCTGTGCTCAGGTTCCTACATATCAGTATTGCCAACTCTAGAGAGTAATTCAGCAACAGATAGTCTGTTTTTGTAACCACTATAAGTGGAAATTAAAGTATTGAATAGGTGGATTAAGGAACACCTTTACTATTTTTGAACTGTAAATTTGATATACGGACCAAAAATGAGATTTATAACATGTAATAAGAAAAATTGTTTGTCAATTATTTCAGTCCCCTTGTCAAATCAAAATCCAATCATATTGGGATTTTTTCCATGATCGACGCCTTCTCGAAATTTGTGTGTTTGTTTCCTGTTTGCCTGATCAACTCAAAAACAGCTATTTGAATTTTATCTCAACATATATTTGGGGTGTACGAGCCACCTAAAATTTTGGTCTCTGACAATACCTCCACCTTTAGCAGCCACCAATTCCGTAATTTTTGCTTTGAATGGGGGGTCAATTATGTGTTTCTGAGTCCTCATCATCCTCAGGGGTCTCATGTGGAAAGATTCCACCGAAATTTGAAGTCCTGTCTGTGCGCTTTCCACAGTGATAATCAAAATTGTTGGGATACTAATTTACCTTTTTTCTTATTTTAGCCTTCAATAATGTGGTGCATGAGTCGCACCAGCACTCGCATGCAAGTCTGTTTTTAGGGAGAGACGTGGCCGATCCTCTACAGTTAAAGTGGGATATAGGGTACTTGTCCCGTCCTTCCAGAAAGCAGACGTGGAAACCAGATGGAAAGAAGCACTGGAAAACCTGAAGAAAGCCCATGATCGAGTTGCTGCCCAGTTCAATCGTGGAAGGGTAAAGAATTCATTGAAAGTTGGAGACCTCGTAGTCACGAGGGTATTTCCCATCAGCTCTGCGGCTAATCAAACGGCTACAAAATTGTGTCCTCGATGGTCTAAACCCAATCAAATGGTTCGATTCTTTGGACCTGTTACTGCTCTACTCGAAGAAGTTGGTACCAAGCAAGTGTCCAAAAGTCACGTGTTCCTGTTAAAAGTTTATCACCAACAGCGCACGTGACCTTAGTACCCACTTCTTAAATTGCTTGAACTAACTTAACTCAATTTGATGACGGTAGGTAAAAATAAAAATGCTATGCTTGCACTTCATAAAATTTCTCCATTTGCAGCAAATTGTACGAAATGTATACTGAACTATGGAGACCTCGCAATGTGAACTAAGTGTACAAATGTAATGGAAAAGAGAGCAGGGCACTGAGGTACAAGCTCATATTATCTCATGAAAATGGTGTAGAAATGACAGGACTTCCCACGGTCAGGACTATCATCTAGTTGCGAACGTTCAATAGTCTTGTCTACTGATTACTGCAAAGACACTACGATGAAGACTGATATGATTAGCCCTTAATTCGCTTAGTGTTTAGCGCATGGACCTCCCTTCTGTGGAACTGTTTAATTTCGTCTTTCTGTGATTACTGAACACCATTTTATGTAACTTTGTATTTTAGTAGGTTTTAAGGTATGGTACTTAAGGCTATCTTAGGCGAGCGCCTTTAGAAATAAGTTTTATACCACTCATTGAAATGTGTCTACTTGCCTGATCACCCAGATTCGGCACATTTCAATGGGGAGGGGGCAGTCAGATAATGCGCCATTTTTCATGGCACGTTATTCATTACTCGTGTTCTCGTTCGTACTCGAACCTGTATATCTGTTTTACTTATGCTTGATTCGGTCGCTTTATAAAAGTCAATGTTTCCTAGTTTTATTGTCAGATGGCAGTTCTACACCATCTTTAATTTCCAGGCCTTGCTTCCTGTCGTAATGATGTAATGATAGTTATTCTTTTTTTTTTAAATGGAATCGAGGAGTTTAAACAAACTGCTTTTCTGACCTATCAGAACGTTTTTAGCAGATTTAAACTATGATTTTCCCTATATGACTATTTTAATTGTTCCTTTATATTTCTCAGGTACGTACATTTAATTCTATCTTTATGGTACGTTCATTTTTATTTTACCTCTTTGGTGCATGCTGTTCTGTCCTTGAGCGCACAGCTGTGTGTGTGCAGATGTCTTGGGCGAGTTATTTGCGTATTTGATGTATGGTCCCATTGCTTCAAATTTATGTGCCTCTACGTTTATTCTTCAATTACATGAGTGTTGGTCATTCGTGTCAGAACCTCTATATATTGGATCTGTACGAATTGTGACCTTACCACCTCGTGTGTCTTAGTTTATGGATCGCATTGACATTGTGTTCGATGATTCTCATTTCTACAAAATACTGTGCCCCTTATCTTGAGGCAAACTGTTTTGGTAACCCGGCTTGATGGGGAGACCGTTGTGTGTGTAATTGCCCTTGGGACGGACCGATGGCCTTGCGCCACATATTTATTATTGTATTCGGGTGGATGAGGTTGTGCGTGCATGGGTGTTGTATGTATGGATTGGATGGATGGAACAGAAGCCGCACTATATCATGTATATTTTGCCCTTATTAATTCATGTGATTTTTTTTCATATTGCACCTCTGGTTTTACTCGTACCTGATCAGGCCTTTTGTCTGACTTATTTTTGATGGCCGGCATTTTATTTCTCATTTCCAGTTTTCCTTTTATTCTTCTGCTTACTTGACTGTTGATGCGTGCAATCTCGTGGTTTCCAGCCACGGAGATTCATAAGTGATTTTCTCGGCCCCCTTTGTCCCTTTTGACGCCTGTTTTTCTCCTTTCTGATGGATCATCTAATGAATGATATAATAATGAACTAAGAGTAATAATACACATAAGTGAACATCGACCTGTGTGCGTGTCTTGGGGGAAAAAAATGGAGAGTGAAGCATGAGAATATTTAGTTTGAAAGCAGCCAATGAGCGAAGGACTTCTGGCTACTGACGTACAAGGCTGAAATGGTGGGATTTTAAAACAAATGTTTGAAGTTCACCAAAAAATTAGCTACAAGCGGGAGAAATAATTGGATAAACTGAGGGAAATAAGGAGTCTCCTGATCGGGAAAGCTGGCAGGTACGCATTCTTTTATTTATTGCTGATATTAAATAAATTACCAATACATATTATATCTTGTACACCTGTATCATTAGCTTATCTTTTGCATTGTCTGGTTTACTGCCCTCTGTTGTGCCCACCTTTTGATTTCTCGTTATGGAACATCATTTTTTATTTTATTTTTTTTGCACGCAGACTTGTTCTTTAAGGCACAGATCTGCCCTAGGATATGTAACTTAGGTGCACAAATTTATGATTTTCTTTATGTTCATTTCCTTTAGTTTTGCATTTGATTTTGTTATGTTGCTTTGGTGGGTTTCTATTGCTTCTCCTGTAAGAGTGATAAAATGCTGGGATCCACCATTCAAATCGCAGGGCATTTTAAATACTATGGGTGGCTTGCACCATCTTGGAGTAAATTACTACGGAAGTAGTGTTTACTAAAGAAGTCCATACTACAGAAGTAAATTACTACGGGAGTTATTTACTCCGGAAGTAACGTCGGAGAGTTGAAGTACAATTTACTCTTTTAGTTACTACTACAGAAGTAGCGTTCGTTACTCGCGGAGTAGTGCTGTGTTCGTGTATCTTCTTTAAAGAAATCCAAATAGATAAGGTTATGTGCGTTAGGAAACGGGGGAAAAACGTAAGCGAAAAAGATAAATGCTTGTTAATAGAGATAATGACGATCTATGCAAAGGATATAAGGTGTAAGAAACACAACATAAAGATTAACAAAATTATTACAGGAAATACGCACAAAATGTCATTCGTCGTGGCCAACTGATGTGTATACTGTAGTACCACAGCAAGTATTGGAGACTTTGCATGTGCTGTGAGGAAGGGTAGCAGGGGTATATGTTATTGCCCAGAGCACAGACAGTAAAGTACGATTCACCCACTTACCACCTGCATTCATCAGTCCAGCAGTCTCTTTAGTGCCTGTTAGTTTCTTAGTGTGTAGTAACCTCTAGTATGATTTCACCAGTTAGGTCTATCTAATTATTTCTCATTCTTAATTAATAATTTATATGATGTATTGCTTCTGATACAAATAAATACGTGTGTAGTCAAATACTAAATGATTTTAATTATATAATCACACATACATCTATTTAATTGTAATACATGTGTAATATTCCCAGTCAAGAAAGCCCAGATGATTTGTCATGCTGACCGCACAACACCTCATAATCTGCAGGCCACTGGGCTGAGCAGCGGTTGCTTAGTAGGGCAAGGACCTTCGGGGCTGTTGCGCCATGGGGTTTGGTTTGGTTACATGTGTAATACTGTTTTTTTTTTTGGTTGTTGGCAAATGGAGATATATGGTCCAATTCGATCTTCATCGGGGTCATTAAAGACTGCTGACAACTCCTCCATTTTAACCGATAATGGAGACATTTTAGAGCGTTGGAAGGAACATTTCTCTACGCTTCTAAATCGTGCCTCCAATATCGCTGTGGACTTTCTTTGTAATGTCCCTCAGCAGCCCTCAACAACCATGGATGGCAGTTCCACCTACATACTGAGATGTCACCAAAGCACTCAATCAACTAAAACCAAGAAAGGCTCCTGGTCCTGATAACATCCCTCTGCAACTGATATAAAATGGAGATATACCCTTGAAGACTAGGCTGTTCACACTCATCCTCTTGATTTGGGAAACTCGAGAAGTAACGGACGACTTGAAGAATGCTACCATCATCACTATCTTCAAGAAGGGCGATCATAGTGCATGTGGGAACCACTGTGGTATATCGCTTTTGTCAGCTGTAGGTAAAATTCTCACAAGAATTCTATTAAACCGGTTCCAAGTTATCTCAGAGAGGACTTTGTCTAAGTCTCAATGTGGTTTCCGAACCTCCAGAGGCACAACAGGTATGGTCTTCTGTGCTAGTCAACTCCATGAAAAATGTAGAAAGCAACAGCAGCCTCTGTATTTAGTTTTTTCTGATCTGAAAAAAACCTTTGATTCAGTACCAAGATCTGCTATGTGGAAAGTATCGAGACAATTTGGATTTCCTGAACGTTATGTGGAATTGGTTCAAGTTCTTCACAATGGCATGTCTGGGCAGGTTCTTCACGGTAACTCAGTATCAAATTCGTTCCCAATCACTCATGGACTGAAACAAGGCTGTGTGCTTGCTCCTACACTCCTTGCACTGTATATGGCTGCCATGCTGCATGAATCATCTGCAAACAACTTAGGCATGGAGATTAAATTTCGTTTTGATGGATGCCTTTTCAATCTGGCAAGACTATGCTCACAAAGACGTACTTTGGTTACCCGAGTGACAGAATTGCAGTATGCCAATGACAATGCATCTCCTGCTCTAACACCTGCAGAACTACAACAGTCAGTCAACTGCTTTAAAACTGCATGTGATCACTTTGGTCTTGCCATAATGTGAAAAAAATGAAGGTACTTGCACAACCTGCCCCAGGATTAACTCTTCCTGAGTTCAGTATCTCCATTTTAGACACAACACTGCAGAAGGTTGATCACTTTTCATGTCTTGGAAGAATCTTGTCTACACAGTGTACCTGGAAACAAGATGTTGATAAAAGAATTGCAGCTGCTCATGCAGCATTCAGATGGTTAATACACAGAGTCTTCATGAATAACGACCTAAAACTGCATACCAAACTCATGGTGTACAAAGCTGTTGTCATCTCTACACTACTGTATGGCTGTGAAACTTGTACTTTATCACCGTGATATCACAAATCTTGAGCGCTTTTACCAAAAAAAATGAGATACTTCTTGAATATGGGAGGATTATGTGACCAACACTGCAGTTCTCAACAAAGCGCAGCTAAATAGCATTGAGGCAACAATCATCACTCATCAACTGAGATGGTTAAGCCATGTTCACCGCATGAGTGCCAGGCTTCCCCACCAAAATTCTTTATGGTGAACTGTGCTCCGGTAGTAGATCTCGTGGAGCCTTTCTTAAGCGTTTTAAGGACCAGCTGAAACACATCATGAAGACAACTGGTATAAATATTGACATGGGAAGAATGTGCTGTGGACCGTTCACTGTGGCGGAACACTACATCCACCCCCACAACTTGTTCAAAAGAGAATGCCGCAGGCATCAAGAGGCCAAGCGACAAAAAAGCAAGCTCTGTCAATATCAACCCCACTCTCCTGCATCCATTCAGTGTGATTTGTGTGGGTGTATGTTTTATGCCAAGATTGGTCTGTTTAGTCATCGCAAACACATCCATAAACTGAGCTGAATGGCTCACTTTATGCAGGAAGAACTTATACATACTCGGATCGATTTACAGCCGACGATGTTTTGTTATTTTGTTAAATTTTTATTTTCTAGTATTGAATCAAAATCTCAAAATATTATTATTACCGCACTTAAGTTAATAGTTAGAGTACCTTTACCTCTCTGTTAAAATTTGCTCAGAGACCATAGAAAAACTTACCCATTTGCAGCTCTGTGTTTTTTTTAAAATTGCATATACCCTCCAACACCCTTCCCTACGCTATATCCCACAAACCTGGCTACTTTTGGTCGTTTATGCATTTTTTCTTGCACCCCACTTCAAATTCCCAATTGCTGCTACTGTCTATCAGGGCTGGTATTTTATAGTCTGATTTCCTGTTGCTGTTGAACTGATAAGTATGGGTTTTTGTCACTGCAGCAACCCTGACAAATAAGGAGTATTATGAGTTATTCTAGCCCGGTAGGGCATATATAGCAAGTGGAGATGCAATTGTCCCCTAGTACGTCGGCACTGCATTGTGCTTACCTTAGGTATAGCTTGCAATGGTGTTGCTACCAGCATGCTAGCCAGCCAGTGTCTTGGAAAGAAGTGGTATGCAACTGATGAGCCTATGCCGCACTGGACCAAAGTACTGGTCATTTTTGACGATTGAGTTTCCCGAATTTTATTTTGTATTATGAAAATGTTGCAAATTTTCGGCTGAGGAAACCTGGGAGTAAGCAGATGAGCTGCTCAACTAAGTGAAGAGATAACCAAAGAACTTCATTTTTAAGGTCCGTATTGATGGATATGACTTCTTTTCTCATTAAAAGGATTTATTGTCTACCTCATCAATACATTGACATAAATTGACTGTGATTAATTCATTTAGGACTAGTTCCGACTGCTGAACTGTTCATCTTCAGCTACTTTTTTGATAAGAGAGAATCTAAGTAGGACACAGCAATGCTGAAATAAAATATCTTATTCAGAGGTCAACTAGGACCACGAATCTTCAAAAGTTATAAACACACTTAGTAAAGAGCAAAACATACACACTGGAATCATTCAGTACTATGTGTAGTCTAGGTATGGATCTTCAATCTTGATGAACAATTATTAATATGAAAATCAACACTATCACTCCACTGGTATGTAAAAAATAGTATAATATGAACATGCACATGAAATTGATGATATTTATAGATACAGTCCTGTTAAGTGGACTAAGGAAGAGATAATATTATTAAATTTTTCGCCTCTACAAGATATCTAAAAATGCTCAGATATCCCTTAATTTTAACATAGCAGAATAGTGTTTTTCTTGGAAGACTTATTGCTATGTCCTTCTTAGATTATCTTGTCAAAAAGTAGCTGAAGATAACCAGTTCAGCGGTCAAAACTAGTCCTACATGAATTAATGACAATCAGTTCGTGCCAATGCATTGATTAGGTGGTTAATAAATCCTTTTAATAAGAAAATAAGTGGAGAGATAGCGTGGAATGACATTAGTAGACAAATAAGTTTGAATCAAGATTTTATAAGTAGTAAAGAATATGGAGCTAAAGTACGAACTGAAGAGGACAAACTGAAGCAAATATTCAGTTATATGAAAGGGAATTATGGATTGGAATAATTTACCAAGGCAGATGTTTGATAAATATACAACTTATTTGAAATCATTCGAAAATAGACAACATAAACAACTGGTAGAGTAACGGCCACCTGGGCAACATATCAATGGTGACTGATTGATGATTGATATTTATTCCACTCAAATGTGTGCTCTTTTTTTTTTTCATTTTTACACACTGTTGGGATTCTTTTTCTGTTTATCTTACAGTATCCTTTCATGCCAACCATTCTCTCTATTTTCTTTGGACCATCTCAGTAATCAAACAGAAATATATTTCAAATCTCATTAATTACCTATTATGAAAATGTCATCAAGTTGCTATTCAGAATTCGAAGTACAATGAACACAGACACATAATTTCAGTTCAAATTTCTCTGATAGTGGCAGTTACAAGAAAGTTTTCAAAGGATAGGGACAACATTTCAACAGCACTTCTTCTTCCTGGTCTTATCCCATTAAATTTTGAAATGACACTTAATGTAGATTAAGCCCAGATTCACAGCAGAATGCCTTTCCTGACACCAATCCTACATGGAGGGATGTAATCACTATTGCATATAAATGAATGTGTGTGTTCAGATGAATACAAATACCAAAACCATGAACTAGACGAATTAACCAGACTTTGCTAAAAAGTAGTAGTAGCAGCAGCAGCAGCAGCAGCAGCAGCAGCAGCAGCAGCAGCAGTAGTAGTAGTAGTAGTAGTAATAAACACTTCACATCATAATAAATGTGCAAGATACAGATTATGTGCAAGTAAATTATATAGAATTTATAATATCCTACCTGGAAAGGTAACCGTGTAAGGTAGCTCTCAGGAATTGAAGAAATATCAGCTTTCTGTACAGTAGCCTTGTCACCATAATCAACAAAGAAAAGATCTACAGCATCTTCTTGTACATTCAAGACTTGAGCACGATACCATCTAAGAAAACAATATGCAAAGTAACCAATCAGTGCATGTTTCCACAATAAAACTCAATATTTTCAAGTTTCAAAAGTCTTATGAATAGCAGAATTGTTACAAACTACACTGACTGAGCAAATGTCATGGGATAGCGGAGCACTGATGCGCAGGTATGTTGTCTGCGCACCACACACACCCTGTGACAGCGGCAGATGTATAGGAGACCTTATGAGCAGTGGCTGTGCATGTGACAGGTGTAACATGGAACGTCGTTGTGAGCTGACACCGTTCAAACGGGGTATGGTGGTCGGTGCCTGACAGATGGGAAGTGCGGGAATTCGGCTTCACACGATCAACCATGTCCAGGGTGTATCGTGAATGGTTGAATGCAGGCGTCACCGTCCACAACAAACGTATGACCGGCCGTCCAGCCACCCTCGATGACCATGACCGGTGACATCTGAGACGGATTGTCAATAGTGACAGACGGGCAACCGTGCAACCAATCACGGCTCAATTCAACACAGGCCGTGCTGGACATGTCTCCCAGGGGACAATCCGTAGATACATGGGTTCTATGGGGTATGGGAGGCGGCGCCGCACATGGGTGCCACTGTTAACCTAACGTCATCGGGCACGATTCGCATTTGTCGCCAGTCACCAGGGATCGACACTGGAACAATGGCGTAACGTAATACGGTTGAACAAATCACGATTTCAACTGCACCATGCCGATGGGAGGCACCATGTATGGCACAGACCACATGAAGCGATGGATCCCGCCTGCCTCAAAGATGTGGTCAAGGGCGCTGGTGTGTCTGTTATGGTCTGGAGTGAATTTTCCTGGTATGGAATGGGCCCCCTAGTTGTTCTGGAAGAGAGTTTGAATGGTACGCGGTATGTTGAGCTGCTCGGAGACCATCTCCACCTATTTTTGGCCTTCCAACGCCCAGACGATTCTGCGGTGTTTCAAGATGATAACGCGCCGCCCGGTAAAGGTTCCAGGAACATGCAACGGAGGTCAAACGACTGCCATGGCCACCCAGGAGCCCCGATATGAACCCTATCGAGCATATCTGGGATGTCCTGGAACGCAGGCTCCGTGCCATGGATCCTGCACCCATGAACAGACCAGCATTGGCGGCTGCGCTGCAAACAATTTAGTGTCAGCTGCGTCCAGAGGACTACCAGGGACTTGTCGACTCACTTCCACGGCGTCTCACTGCAGTTCGCAGGGCCAGAGGCGACCCCACACGCTATTAGGTGACTATCCCATTTGCTAAGTCAGTGTATATGCAGGCTGGCATTACATAAGGTAGTGATTAATAAGAAGGAAAGACCACTCAATATAATTTATTATATATGCTCCTAAATGCAAAGGGTTTATTAAAAGTTTTATCATACAATTAATATAAAAATTATATAAAGCTTTCATTGTAGCAGCTAGATTTAGAGGTCTAGACTGGTTTGATACATCCATTTAACACACCCTATCCTGCATTAATAATTTCATCACTTTCTAAATGTTAAATCCTATTCAGGACAGGGACTTTCCCCATCATTCTTACCCAATAAGCATCACACAATAATGATATGAAAGAGTTCCGGATGCACCTGATAGCATAAGGCACAAAGTAAGTGAGTGAATAGAAAAATTAGATAAATTAATAGATAGACAGCTAGACAGATAGGCAGACAGAGAGATATATATTTATGCATTGCACCATTTAGATATATATATATATACAGGACTCAGTTTCTTACACACAATTTGCTTTACGTCACAGTGACACAGATAGGTCTCATGGCGAAGATGGGAGAGGAAAGGGCTAGGAGCTGGAAGGAAGTGAATGTGGCCTTAATTAAAGTATAGCCCCATCATTTGCCTGGTGAGAAAATGGGAAACCACCATTTTCAGGGCAGCTGACTTTGGGGTTTGAAACCACTACCTCCAGAATGCAAGCCAACAGCTATGTGATCCGAAACATGCAGCCACTCATTCGGTATATCATATATATTGGTGGATAATGAGATCCCAATATCAAGAAGACATTAATTTAGAGGAATGTAATATAGGCTAGGCAACTGTCTAGATAACATATTTATTTGATTAAAAGTTTCTGGGTATGCACAAGAAGACATGTGATATGGTGATACATTAATAACCGCTATAGTCCCCATGATTTTCGATGCAAGCATGCAAATGCTAGACTTGTCGTCCCATATGCCCCAAATGTGCGCAACGGGCGGTAGGCCTTGGTGATCTCACAGACCAAGACAACTAGTTGACACCCTGTTGAGCATGTTGGGTGGCAACAACAGTATGAGTACGAGCATTATCCGATTGGAAAACATCCCCGTGAGTACTGTGAATGAATGGCAGCACAACTGGTTCAATCATCAGTATGACATACAAATCCACTGTCAAGGTTTTTGGGATAACAACGAGAACGATCCTGCTGTCAAAGGAAATCACTTCCCAGATCAGAACTAGGGTGCAGGTCCAGTGTATTGACGCCACAGACAGTTTGGTTCCAAGTGCTTGCCTGGCCTCTTCCTTACCAACCTACAACCATCACTGGCACCAAGACAAAAATGACACTCATTCAAGAACACAACAGATCTCCAGTCCACCCTCCAATGAGCTCTACCTTGATACCACTGAAGTTGCAGATGGCAGTGATTCGAAGTTAGTGGCATGAACCATACAGGACGTCTGGCTCGAAGCTGTCGCGCAACTAATTAATTTGTTACAGTTTACTGTAGTCAATCTGGTGCCATGTATTTTACGGCATTATTTTATCACAGTTTGGACTGAGCACGCCTGGGATCAGCTGACTAGTCTGCGGCAAATTACCTTGATGGTAGAAACGGGGACATATAAGTGGTGCAGCCAACATGTGGCTTTTATTTTTGCTTCTCACACCCTTTTGGTATTTTGGATGCGGTGGCCATATGAATTACTTTTTTTTTTTTTTGCTAGTTGCTTTACGTTGCACCGACACAGATAGGTCTTATGGCGACGATGGGACAGGAAAGGCCTAGGAGTGGGAAGGAAGCGACCGTGGCCTTCATTAAGGTGTGAACATGGGAAACCATGGAAAACCATTTTCAGGGCTGCCGACAGTGGGGTTCGAACCTACTATCTCCCGAATACTGAATACTGGCCGCACTTAAGCGACTGCAGCTATCAAGCTTGGTATATGAATTACTTGCCCAATGTGTGATATTACTGTTTTTTTTTTGGTCGATGTATCCATTTTTACCGCATGCGAACGACATGAGGAATGTGGAAATTAAGTAAAGTAAATTTAGGTTGGAAAATAGAATCCACATTACCTAGAATCTGGACAAGCAGAAGGTGAAAGAAAAATGTAAATTCATATTAATTGCAGTAACATACCATTTCACCTTTTACCATACGGAAGGCTATGCCTAGCATGAGTGTTTTCAAGTATTATTAGCGCAAGGCTACAATGTCAAAATTTGGCGATAGGATGGGCAACATGACACATTAAATTCAGACAGGTTTTAAGTCACAAAGCATGTTGAACCATATAAAGTACGCGAGCTAACCATATAGCAAAGTAGAGATTTGATATCTTCACCCACTGGGGTATGTTTTTAGTTTGCTCCAGGTAAATTGTAACATAATGAAACCTATCGGGAGATATTTCTTTCATTTTTATTCAAGTTAGGCTATAAAATTAAGGGCACGGCACAGAATGGAGGTCGCGCTCGAGATACAAGTGACCAGATTATTATTATTATTATTATCATTATTATTATTATTATTATGCGTTAATGGTCCCTTTCGGAACACACGAAGCTTTATTTATGATTTCGTTTGCGGAGGACCCAAGATGCTTTCATATGTTGACACAAGATCCTTTTCCTTTCTTCCGTCCACTTGGTACCTGCTCTTTTTGGTACTTCATTCTCTGGAGTAACTTCCCAATTGTCAATTTTCTTTCTATATATATTTCAATTCAAAATGTCTTCACAAAGAATTTGTGCGTTCTTCACGTCCGCTCTTGTTTGTTGTATTCAAAGAAAATTCTTCAGTTTGTCAACTCTTTCAAGATCTTGGTGGGTTAGTCTAGTTTCTGGAAGCCTCTTAACATGTCCATAAAATTTTAGCCTTTTTTTCCTGAGGTCTGCCGCAATATTAGATAATTTTTCTGTGGATTTCCGGGTTTGGAGGCGGTACCCATCTCCCGTGTGTCTTGGTCCTAAAATTTTCCTCATGATTTTTCACTCTTCCTTTAGGATATTTTCCAGTTCGCCCTTTCTATGTAGCGTTAGAGTTTCCCCTGCATATAAAGCCTCCGGTTTGATTACAGTATTGTAATGTTTAATCTTAACGTGGAGAGACATACATTTTTTGTTGTAGATTTCTCTTGTTCTCCCATAAGCTCTTCTGAGTTTTTGGACACGGTTGTTTTGGGCTATTTTCTCTTGTCCGGTTGGTTTGAGGATTTCGCCCAGGTATTTGAAGTGAGGGACTCTGTTGATTTGTCCGTATTTTGTATTGAGACTATGGATGTCTAGTTTTGCACAGAAAATTTCAGTTTTCTGGAAGGAGATATGAAGTCCGACCTTTCTGGCACATTCTTGGAGAATTTCAACTTGCTTTATTGCTGTGACTTCATCGCTGGACAAAAGGGCAAGGTCATCCGCGAAGGCTAAGCATGGAATTTCAAGCTTGTTTTTTCGTGTCCCGATGTTTACTGGGTTCCAGCTATTTTGTGCTTTCAGTTCATTTTCCCATTCCCTCATCACCTTATCTAGTATGAGGTTGAAGAGGAGGGGTGATAGTCCATCTCCTTGCCGGACACCAGTTTTTATCAGGAATTCGTCTGAGATTTCTCCCATGAATTTCACTCTTGACTTCGTGTCAGTGAGGGTCTGTTTGGTCAAGTTTAGCGTTTTGGAGTCTAGTCCCTGTTCTTTCAGGATGCTGAACAGAGATTGACGATCAACTGAATCATAAGCCTTCTTGAAATCTACGAAGGTACAGATGATTGGAAGGTTTCTGAGGGCCCTGAATTTTAGAGCGGTTTTGAGGTTGAAGATCTGTTCAGTGCATGATCTGTGAGGGCAGAACCCAGCTTGATATTCACCAATTTTATGCTCTAGTTGTTCTTGTATTCTTTTCAACAGGCATGCAGAGAAAATTTTGTAGCCGACTTCAAGGAGGGAGATTCCCCTATAGTTGTTCACATCAGTTTTGTCTCCTTTTTTGTGAAGTGGGTGAATCAAGGCACATTTCCAGTCTTCTGGGAGTTTTTCATTTTCATTATTATTATTATCATCAGCATTATATGTAACGTCGAAATTTAAGGACAATTTTATTTATAACAGTGAGATAGGGTTCATTGTTTTTCTTTTATTCAGCTCTGATAAAACCTATGCAGCACAGGTTTTTCTTCATTTTCCACATTGTATGAGATTATCTCGTGAGATAATCGTTGGCACCAACAGTAATATTTAAGTGAGCTGAATTTTTCAACAGCTTGCGCAAGGTCAAGGGTAGGTGGCCCAACTGAAGGGAGAGATAACGGACACTAGGGCTGACTTAATGGTCATCGTAAAAAGTTTAAATGGAGTACGGAATGAGGTAGGCACACTCAAAGACGGTATGACGAAATTCAAGGAGGAGGTCAACGTTTCGATTGCCGAAGTCTCCAACAATTTTAAATATAGAATATCAAGTTTAAAGACGAAGATGTTATCGGTCATAGAGGCTATCCAAGAGAAGACAGAAGGTCAGATAAACAGGGTCAAAGAAGAGATGACAGCTGAGATCAAGAAGGAAGCTCAGGAAGTGAGACAGTTTGCGGAGGAAGAAATCGGCCGTGTGAAGACAAAAATTAGGGGCGAAATTTCTAGTCTCTGGAAGAAAGTTAACGGCAGGATCACTCAAAACCAGAAAGAAAGTAGCCATAACGGCATCGAGCTAGGAGAAAGGATCACGTCATGGGGTGAATGACAGCAGAAGGTCGAGATCAGAATAGATAGCAACACCGGACAGATAACGGGCCTTAAGCATGATTTAGGGACACACGCTAGTATAATACTAGACCTCCAGAGGGAGATGACACAGTTAAGATTGCAGGAAGATAGGTCCATGACTAACAGAAAATCTATGTCATACCAGCAATGTTACCTGGGACCGGAACCATTAAATGAAGCCAGTAAGCTAGGACAACCGCCAGGTGACACAGCGCACGACAGTCAGAGTATACCCAGTAACATAGAGGGAGTGCACATGAGCAGAAATGCACAGATGTCAACGCCAATAATTAATATTATTCGGACAGGGGACGACATGCCAAGGAAATTTGACGGATTAGGAGCAGTGACGCCCAATGGTTTCTTGCGTCAGCTGGAAGACTACATGCACGACCACAGAGTACCTCGTGAAAAACAGCTCAGGACCGTGGAGAAGCTACTGGACGCACATAGCTTAACTTGGTTTACAACGTTTCGTTACTCGTTAAGTAACTACGAAGAATTTAAGCAAGAGTTCCTGCGGAAGTATTGGAACCCACAAACACAGCAGGCTATAAAACTGGAGCTATATTCCAGAAAGTACCCGCAAATTCTCCATCTAAGTACTCTGAGTTCTTTGCGGCACAGCTGCAACTACTCAAAGAATTAGATAATGCACACACAAACGAGGAATTGATTAGCGCGATAGAGAAGCAGATGCCAGTTAAAATTCAAAGGATCATGATCGCTTCGAATATCAAGACGCTACAGGACGCTGAGGCCGTTCCGACACAGTTAGACCAGACGACTCACGCATACCACCACAGGAACGTTACACATCACGACCATCAGTGAACTTAATTAACGCCACCGTGGAAGAGGAGAAACCACGCGGAAGAGACCAGGGGACTAACACGTTCGTTAGGCAGGAAGAGACATGGCAGCCAAGGGCGGAGCACCGCTACAACGAAGGAAACCACGGCAGTAGGCAATCCATTAGATTCGAGCGATGGAACCCAGGAAATCGGCGATGGCAAGATAGGAGACCAGCGAGAAGGGAAGAAAATTCAAGCCCCTACAGAAACGGAAGAGTGTTTACAAACCGCAAGAGAGCTGCAGGCCGAGAATGGAACCCACCCAGACGTAATTTTAGAGAAGTAATCGAGGGAGCCGAGAGTGAGGCACTTCAACGTGAAAAGCAGAGGAACACGCCAGACTTGAAGCTTTATTATAGACCTGACAGCGTAGTAGACGAAGGAGACAAAGATAAGAAGATGTCCTAGGAGAAGGTGACGATGAAGGAGAAGAAGAAAAAGACGAAGAAATCAGAGAGGAGGTCAACGCTTGTGGACCAGAACCAAGTAAACGTGCACGTCTCAACCAGGAAGTGCATGAGACAAATCATGAGTGTGAGGCATGTGAGGATGACGAGAAGTTACGAAGACAACTACAACTATGGTGCAAGCAGGCACTGGAAGAAAATGCACGTCTCAAGGAAGAACGCCAGATTCTAATATTAGCTGAGGAATTCAAGTGGTAGCAGAAGGCCGCACTGGAGACAGGAATCATGCCCAGTTGAAAATGAGATAACACGCAGATGAAAAAAAAATTTCATTCCACGATTTTTTCGCCGAAGTATGGAGGATATGAGCCCTTATTGAAGTGCTCATTTAATTACTCAGTCATTTATTCAAATATACATATCTTATTTTATTTTATTTATATTTATTTATTTTATGTGTCATTTTATTTCATTTTATTAAGTACCAGTAACTGGCAGGAAACATTATATTCAGCAGCACATGTTGCAATTTCTGCAGGGAGCTTGGAGCTCGGGTTTGTTTGCTCGCCAGCTAAGTTTGGAAGGTGGAATTTCAACATGACATACACAAAGCAGAACAGGGAAACAATAGAACTCCAACGGACAACATTTCGGATGCCCGGCGAGAGGCTAAGGGTCACCTACGAGAGATGTTTGAAGTAAGCGTCAGGTACGCGAAGTGTTGAGCCAATGAAACAATAGAGTCATCGTCGATATGGCCAGGCATTGGTCTAGGGAAGAGACGGCCCAAATTGAGGATACGACGGCGTCTTCAAGGACGAGTTGATAAAAACTTTGACTGTGTCAGTTAGTTACCCTATTATTCAGCAAAATTCTGTGCAGGTAACATCGTAAGAAGAAGTTTTCATTTACGCGAGTGATCGTGTGGGGACTTGTAAAATTTTTTTGGAAGACACTCAAACAGCATTTAATCTATTCAAGTTTTACTAATACTGGGAGAATGACATTCAACTTACGATTACCAAAGGAAGAGAACAGTTCCATTTAATCATTTCAAAATGCATAGTAGCCTGCCTGTGTAAATATTTTTCTAGGGGCATAAACTTTACAATTTCCAGTCCAGCTTGTTATAAATGGGAAATATTTGACCTAATTACGGGAATAGATAAGAGAAGCGGTTCCGCAACTGAATGGGAACTGGTTTCACGGTCAGTGGAAATTACCCCCAGCTATAGTATACTAGTAATCAACAGGTTGATCTTGACCTAGTTTCTACATTGTGAACGAGGAGATGTTTTAGATGACATCCGGAAGCAGAAGCAGCAACAGAAAATACATCACCTTCTACCCCTTGATGGACACAAAAGGACTGATCCAAGTCTTTTTTGAAGGCATCATCATCATCGATATGGCTAATGTTGCAAAAGGGGCTAGGTTAGTTTGATATTTAATTTCAGTAGATGTAGCTTTGTTTGGAAGGACTACGTCCTATTTAAAGTAAATGCTAGGAAACTTGTTAATGTAAATATAATTGTAACGTAAATGTGGACTGTTTGCATGAGGTCGCAGCTTGCTTTCTTACATTTTATTCTGATTTATTTAGCTGAGCAGTTAGCCTCATTTCTTTTACGAGTCAGTTTCTTTATTTTAGCCTCATATATATTTTGATTTGTTTGCTTTGATGTTTGAGATGCAGTGTATGTCTCGGGGCTTAATTGTACATGTAAATAAGGATTCAAATTAAAGTCAGGATGGACTAGATTTAAGT
Organism: Anabrus simplex; assembly: GCF_040414725.1. Lineage (NCBI taxonomy): Eukaryota > Metazoa > Arthropoda > Insecta > Orthoptera > Tettigoniidae > Anabrus > Anabrus simplex. The sequence goes on from NC_090271.1 coordinate 173,982,165, forward strand.
TTTATTAATGGGAGCTCAATGTGTACAGAAACATGAGGTCACGTTTTCTGGGATTTATTGCATGATGTGTGAATGAGAGTATGTAAGACGGTGGAGTGTGGATCCACAAATTTTTTAGCATCATCTTCACGACTATTTTGTATATCTAGGTTGTAAATTAGTAACTGATTCACGAGTTCCACGAACGCTGTTTCGTATTTCGAGTTCCGAATATTAGAATAAGATTTCTGTAAAATTTATTATTATTATTATTATTAATTTATTATTCTTATTCTTCTTCTTCTTATTATTATTATTATCAATTTGAGTTTCTCGCAAGGCAGAATTGAGATATTTCAATAACTTACCAATGTTCAGACATGATCGATTGTCACTGTGGCAATTTCTTAGTTTCAGTTTATCATATTTATTACAGAGTTGACCACTTTATTATTCATGTTTACTTTGAGTGCGAGTGCTTTGATTTGTGACCAGCACAGTCTTGTTCCTTTTCATGTGAGCGAATGTTATACGACATCCTTCATATTACTTTAGTTTTATGCAACTTTAGGACATGAAATGTTATTTGTGTGATTTTGAGTAAGAGGGCGCGTTCCACATCTGAAAGGCCTGCATTTTCTTGATGGTGTGACTTGCCTCGGGTAGATTGTTGAGCAGTGTGTGTAAAGGGTTGGACCCTGTGGTTTTGGTATTTGCTGCTTTATTTTTGGGAGACGTGGATCTCCACTTTGAGTCATTCCACCGTGTGTTGGCGAGGGTGATATGTTATCTACCGCGGAGAGTTTTATTTGAGAGGCTTATACTACGTGATTTTATTGTTTCTGTCCATGCCTCTACGCTTGTTGCAGTTGATGGGAGTTTTATATCGCGACATTCTGTTTTGGATTTTCTTTTATGATATAACCGCGCAGAGGAATATTTTGTGTCATATAATCTTTTCCAGGGTACAACGTTGGATTAGGTGTTGAAAAGTAAAGCCTACTCTGTCATTTGTTTCAATGAATTTGTGTCACATAATTTCATTTCAGGAATCCACGTTGATTTGTGCGTGATAATGTAAAGTTCACCAGTTTATTGATTTCATGTCATGTAATTATTTTTCAGGAACCTGCGTTGAATAGGAAGTTTTGACTAAAGTGTAATTATGTTTCCTTTTATTTCCATTGAGGCATTGAGTGGATGCGAGTTGCGTGAATGCCACATGCTTTTCTTGGTGAGCCCTGGAAAATATATCATGTTTTTGTTCCTTTGGATGCATATATTGCCATTTATATGATTTTGATTTTTGTGTGGTTCCTATCCACATTGTTTGTTGTGCTCGTGCGTAGGATGTTTTACCACTCAGCGTGTTATATATTGTACAGTTAGGTTAGATTTGTCCCGCCCTCTTTGCGCATTAGATCACGTCTTTTCTTAAGGTTAGGGACCCCACTGCAATGTTAAGTGTGCAGAAATGGGGAACATACACATCTAAAGTTAAAAGTGTTAACAAAAAGTAAAGCCAGGAGCGTGGTGCGAGCACGCTAACCCATGTGTTAAAATTAATGAAATCAAGATTTGATTAGATATGTTAAGTATGTGTGTCGGCATACATTATAAATTTGTAATATATTCTGATTCTCAAGATGGACTTTATCCAGCTGAAAAAATAAACAACAATCTGAGTCATTTGATACCTTTGCTATTTTTTAAATATTTATCTTGTTTATTTTAATAAACAAATTTTCCTCCAAAACCTACGTCATGCATCGCCTTGCCTTATTTGTTGTTTTAATTGTCCTCACCGTGCCCGTATTTAGTTATATGTTCCCCATCAAGATCAAGGGTGTACGTATTTTAGGGCATTATTTTATCATAGTTTGGACTAAGCACGTCTGGGATCAGCTGACTAGTCTGGGGCAAATTACCTTGATGGTAGAAACGGGGACAGTAGCTTTCAGTACTACAAGTCTCATATCAGAGCAAATTTTGTTAAGTTTGGTTACATAATTAAGTTGTATCATTGTTGAATATGAACCCACTAAGTCTTTTAACATGATGTAAAAACTCGAAAATGTATTTACAGAAAATTTAAGAAGAGAGTATCTGTAGACTACTATCAACAACTGTTCCAAAAATTGGGCTGCATTCAGTTTACTGTTACATACTTGGCAACTTTACAAAACCAAAAATCAGGAGATATTGATGTGCAAATCAGGAAAAATCAGGAGATACAATTGGTCAAAACTGCTTATTCTACATGTCTTGCACAATAAATACAGGAGTTCTATGGTATATGTTATAACACTCATTGTCTCAAAATTAGACAGTTGTTATACGAGGCTAAAAATTACACATCTCTATTCCCTCGCAGAAAGTATGTGAATGAGATGATAGCTCTCTGATAAGCCTTCTGAAAATGGTATGTACTTATGCTCCACACGTGTCAATCAGTTATGCACTTAGATGCCATTACTTAGCAAATGCACAGATTAATAAATTGCATCACGCGCCCGTGCAATTATGCGAAGCGCAATTCTATTTTTGTCATACCAATATAGTTGGACCGTTATTGGACACTATAAATTTTCCAGCTAACTCATTCCTGGTTGCTAGTGTTTTGCCCCAGTGTGCTGAGTGGGGCTCAACCGTTAGTAAATAGCACACTTACCAAGACGCATGGCTAGTGCATACCATGGAGGCCACTACTTGGGGCCACCGGCAGTGCCAATGCACAATAAGAGACTTTGTCTCATTTTCAAAAATCGATGCCTGCCTGGCCATCAGATGGTACAGATATTGATTCCTATATGGAACCTGAAATATTTGTCCAGAATGAGTAAATTAATAATAACAATATAGTTGGTCTGTTATTGGATATTATAAGTTTTCCAGCTAACTCACTCCTGGTTGCCAACGTTTTGCCCCAGTGTGCTAAATTGGGCTCATCAGTTGGTAAATAGCACACCTATCAAGACACGTGGCTAGTGCATACCTTGGAGGCCACTGCGTAGTCTACTACCAATATGTTGGTGGTGATTTGTCAGATGTCATGCTTCATTATACAGAAATAATAAGGAAAAGACCAAGATGAACTATGCATGTTACTTGTACTTAGCATTAGATTAAATAAAGTACTGTATTAAGTATTCCGTTTATGAAGAAGAATCCAGTATATTACAAATTGGCAATGAGGATTGTTCTGAATGAATCCATTTATGTTAACTGAAGTAAATAAAAGTAACATGATGGGTGAAAAAGACGATATGCAACGTACAATGCTGAGTTCCGTCGTAGGACTACTATGAGAGATTTCTCCAGAAAATGATTGGAAATTTTTTAAAGTATGAGTGGAGAATTAATTCTTAGGTCTTTCTGTTAATCAATGGCTGGCAAGGGTTGAGTCACTAACAGCAAATTGTAAGTTTGATAAAAGTACATTAGACATGTTGATAAAAGGTAGATTTGTTATGGGATTAGGTCCAGGTCATACACATGATAAGACTTTTTTGAGGAGAATGCAGAGAAGGCAACCTTGAAAGTTTAGTAACCCTGACTAATTCTACAGAATTATTGAAAGACTGCCATGTTCTCGCTGGATCTGAAAGCAAACATGTTAACTATGAAGCCTAAGAGCACCAATCAGCTTAACAATGTCCCTAATAATGTTAAAACCGAGCTTGATAGCTGCAGTCGCTTAAGTGCGGCCAGTATCCAGTAATCGGGAGATAGTGGGTTCGAACCCCACTGTCGGCAGCCTTGAAGATGGTTTTCCGTGGTTTCCCATTTTCACACCAGGCAAAAGCCGGGGCTGTACCATAATTAAGGCCACGGCCGCTTCCTTCCAACTCCTAGGCCTTCCCTATCCCATCATCGCCATAAGACCTATCTGTGTCAGTGCGACGTAAAGCAAAAAAAAAAAATTATAATAAATTGTTAAATGTCGGGTTTGTGGGGGGGAAAAAATAATGAAACCTGTTTCTGTAGATACAAAGACTGTAATTGTAGGAAATGTTATATGAAGAGGCATCATGCACTGCTGCCAAGTCAGCTACTAATCAACAAAATATTCATAGCAATAAGAGTCTTAACATTAAGGAATACAGTGAAACATCGGAATGCGAGTAACTTGGTCTAGGAGTATTTTGCAAGACGAGTAAACATTTTAAAGAAATTGTAACTTGATAAGCGAGTGAGGTTCCGCAATACGTGCGTCACGTGTGCCTACGTTTTCCCCTCCCCTGTTTGTCTGTTGAATGGATGAACGAGGTCTTTGGTCCTGTAGTGAAGAAATACCTTTCAGAAAATGATCTACCGCTCAAAGTCTTGCTGGTTATGGACAGTCCTCCTGTTCATCCTCTAGGCCTTGAGGATGATTTACTGGAGGAAATCAAGTTTGTTAAGGTTAAGTTCCTTCCTCCCAACACTACTCCACTACTCCAACCTACGGATCAGCAAGTCATTTCGAACTTCAAGAAGTTATACACCAAAGCACTATTTCAACGATGCTTCAAAGTCACCGAAGGAACAAACCTTACCCTCTGAGAGATTGGGAGAAATTGTTACCCCATCGTGAACTGCCTGAAGATCATCGATAAAAGCTTGGGATGGAATCACTGAGAGAACTCTCACTTGCACTTGGGGAAGCTGTGGCTGACGGTGTACTTGGACGTGACTTTGAGGGTATTGTTAGTGAAAATGAGCCGCCGATTGTCAATGAAATTGTGTCCTTATGGAAGACTATGGGGCTGGAGATGAATGACATGGACATTCAAGAGCTGGTGGAAGAACATAGCCAGGAACTGACCATCAACGAACTGACGGACCTGCATCGCAAACAACAGGAGGAGGTCATGGAGATCTTATCCGGAGAAGAGGAGGAAAATTCAATGGAATCTCTCACTACAACTGAGATTTGGGAGAAGTGCAAAATGTGGGAAACGGTGCAAAATTGTTTAGAAAAATACCACCCAAATAAGGCTGTAGCAGTGCGAGCGATGAATCAGCTCAATGACAATACAATGTCACATTTTCGTGAAATCCTAAAAAAGAGTCAAAAGCAACAGTCATTGGACGGGTTTCTCGTTAAAGTTGCACGAAAAGAAAAGAATTTCAGTGAGCCAACAGATAGCAGCGATTCTGTTAGTGAAATTCGTACTACACAGTGTGCCATTTCACTGTTCCCAACAAGATCTAAGTGGAACAAAAATTGGAGTTCAAGTCATCAGAACGTCAATAATAAAGCGTCAGAGTACTACTATGAGCCGAAGGAGTAATGTTTTCATCAAGCGCTCGACGAGAAAGGAGCATAGAAGGCGGTGGTAAAGAAAGACGTGAGAAGATTGTTAAGAGTTATTATTAAACAGTTAACATTCGATTCGCAGAAGGAGAACACTACGGACGTACTCAAGAGGAAGGAAAACATCGTTTTAACAAAATACTAGTCATACAATAGAGAGAAACCTTTGTCCACAGACTGTTTTACGAAAATATTAGCGTTCGAGAATGTTTCACTCCGTGAATTTAAATTGTATTTTTGGAATATAAAGACTTCCACATCCCTACGTCACGATATCTACCTAAGAAGATGTATTAGCCGATACAATCAATTCCGAGAGGCTACATAGCTGTAATATCGACAGGGAGAGATAGAGGAGAAGAATATATATACACATATATTTCCATAATCCAATTGAAATATTCATTTTTACGCATTGCAAATTTTAGAATATTTCCAAGGTCAATTTTCTAAAGAACAATATTTCTATACCATATTCAGATGATAGAAAAGCATATCCATAAGATGACGACATTAACCAAAGTGACGTCTTGCTTTGTTCTGATTGCCCGAGAGACCAGCAGGGACATGCATTAAGAAAATGGAGGCGAAGCTACCTAGGTTACGGCGACACGGGATGACGTTTCCAGCCCATGAGGACCGATAACCAGCCGAGACAGTCCCAGATGCTCCCAACCAGATGAGGGAAATGCCGTGAGCTGTGCCCGCATGTCCATCCACCCGGACACGAGATAACAACGGGGGAATCAGAGCAAAGATAAGTTTCTTTAAGTCAATGCTATAAATGGAAATGTATTTTTCAAAGTGCTATTCTAACTGATGTCAGTGAGATGGTAACATATGAGAAGACGAATACCATATTTAGGTTAAAGGTCGATAGGTATTCATCGAACCTAAACGTCAAATCCATGTATAGGATGTAGTCAACCAGTGATAGTGAGATAACCCGTTCGTAATGCTATCAATGTAATATGAAAGGAGGTTAAATTTTTATCTCTTGGTGAATTTTATACGACGTTGCAATAAACACTAGGCTTATGTGAGAACTTATGAGATCAAATAATAGTGGAAATGAGATCGTATGTAGGATATGCTTGCTAAATAGAAGGATATGGTAATATTTTACAGAATTATTAAAAGATTGAGACTATAACGGAGTAGTCAGGTAAACGGTCAATGATGACAGTTAGACATACGTCGAGTTGGAATGAATTAATGCGTTTACTATGATGTGAAGTGTTATATGAGATTATAATGTGAAGTGATGGTTTTATTATGTGAATAATGTTATAAGGTTATGATGATTAATGTTGGTGATGATTATTGTTCACCGTAAGGTCATAGTTTATTTTAATGAGGATACTATTTCAAGTTACGTATTTTTGAGATGATGAATGAATATAATTTGCCTTCAATCGACCGTTGATCCTTGAATAAGCCATATGTTGTGTAGGATACGATCTCAGTGACGTCCGTATGTTGATATTTTAATTGTAGATCATCAAATAGTTTCTGATGAGGAAGATGATATGAAATTAACCTACATCCATGTGTTTCTTCTGATCGTAAGAATTTTCTCACATATTAGGGAAGCTTTGAAGTTTATTCCAATGCATTCTCCAATATCACTGGTGACTTATCTTCACAACTAAGGGTTATTGGTAGTAAGTAGAGTCTTCTCACAAGCTAGACCACCCAATTACGGTATGATTAGATTGAGTGATGGTCAGATACACTTGATAGCACAATTTTATGACAAAGATATGCACTAGAATTAATTAATGCTCTCAAATAAGAGAACAATTTGCATAATTTCTAGATATGATGTTTAATCATAATATTTTAAAGAATATAATTAATTAAAGGGGTTATCTTAGTCTCTATGAGAAGATATACCAAGAAATTTGAGAACGTGTTTGAAAAATGTGATACATATTAACTGTTTTAAATATTTCTGATGACATTTTTTCAAGTCAATCTGGTTGTGTATTTGAGCACAAATAGTTTGAATCAAGCAAAGTTACTTTACTGCAAGGAATTAATGAATATTAGATAAAGCAAGTAGGATTTTTGGAATAATTTCACAAGAATTAATATAATGAAAGTTGTGATCCTAATTTAATTTATTTGTAGCCAAGTATGGAAGCTGCGTCCAACATTTAAAGACTCTCAGTCTACAACAGTGTATATATTGTGATTCGATATAATTTTCATTCATTCGATTAGATGCAACTAATGTCCTTTTCAACCTAAGGTTTCTTTTCATTCAGATAGTTTTTAATCCAATGTTTTTCAATTAATGTCTTTTAATGTAATGTTTTCATTTTAATTATTCCAATTTCAGATTTTGTTTTCAATTTAATATTTCCTTATTAACATTTCAAGATAATTTCAAGATACCTCAATGCTTCATACTTACCGTTTCAGAGAGAAATTCATGACAACATTTTGCATCAGACGCTTTTTTGATTTTCAATAAATAATGCATAGTAAAACTTAGCCATTCTTTTAATGACTTCTAGAATAGATGCCTAGGTGTAAGTGATAACCACTTGCTAAATTTGTAAGCCGAAGGTGGAAACTAACTAGAAATACGGGTAGGAGACGTCCACTGCGTAAGTTAGGTATTTCCACTAGCATAAATCGGTGATCTTTCCTCTAATGTGGAACCCATAGCCCATAAACTTCGAATAGCGAGAAATGTGATTATATCTGAGCTAGCCTGGATCTCATGCGACTCGACCAGGACGTGGAAATGGCGCAAGAGAATTTGGCTCCCATACGTGGGGCAGTCGAAGAGAAAGGCATCCCGGGAACGAGAAGAAAAGGACCGCCAATTCCAAAAGATAATTTGACGCCCAACAGTGGAGCAAAAAGAAGAGAAAGACACCGCACTAAGAGAATTTGTCGGCCTACTGAGAAATGAAAAGAGAAAAGGGTCGCCAAATAAAGAGATTTTGGTTCTCATGCATGGGGCAAGTGAAGAGAAAGTCACTGGCATAAAGAGAATTTGGTGTCCAGATGTGAGACAAAGAAGAGAAAGACACCGGGGGATTCAACGAGAGAGAGAAAGGTGCCGGAAAAAGGTCACCAGCATGAAAAGGATTTGATGTACGACAATGGGAAAGTTGAAGAAAAAGATATAGGCCTAAAGAGAAATTGACATTCAAGGTGACAGAAAGAGAAAGACACCGCGAGACTTAGTTGGGTCTAGTAAGAAAGTTGTTATGCGACCTGATAATTACTGATTTTGGGATCAAAGAGAATACAGAAAGATAAGCAGCAGGGCTGTGGAAACAAGTAGATGCCCGACAGTAATGGAAAATGAGAGGAAGAAGACATAGATGAATGATAGGAAGAAGAAGTCAGCAGGAGATGGAAAGAAGCAGTCGACCTTGAAAGAAGATCCGAATAGGATAGAATATGATAGTCTCATAATTTTGAACATGACTGGTTAAGAATTTATTTAAATATTAATAATAATATGTTAATTACAATTTTAATAAGAAATAATGTAAATATAGGAAATAGATTATAGGGAATCATGTTAATTGAATTTCTTTGAATATTATTCGAGATTGAGAGCTAAATAAAATTAGAATCACAGCTATTAAGCCACACATTTCAAATTTCTTGGCAAAAATGAGACAAGGTCACTCGTGAAACCTAATCTGGGTAGTTAAGCCTATTTACTGGAAATATAAATACATTTGCAGAAAGTAGTTGTAAGGATATCGCTGAAGGAGCTGACATATAGAGCAAGTTTGAGGAGATATTAGAGTATTGCCAGGTTAATAGAGAATTTGAAAGCGATATAAATATAAATCAACATGTCGACATTGAGCCACATGAAGGTACAATTCGAAGAGTATCAGAGAGAACAAGAAGAGAAGCAGAACAAGTAGCAGAGAGAACAAGAAGAGAAGTGGAAAAGAACAAAAGAAGCAATAAAGAATAACAGAGAAGAAGTCCAGAAGACGAAAGGAGAGCAAGGAAGATTGCTAGAGAAGTCACAACAGATGATGGAAGAAGCTAGAAAGTGTGATGACGAAGCTAAGAAGGAAATGATAGAAGGAATAAGCAGGATGCAAGAGGAGAAACAGAAGGAAATGATAGAAGTAACAAGAGGAGAAACAGAAGAAAATGATGGAAGAGATGAAGCAAGAGATGAAAGAGGAAATTAATAAACACCAAGAGAAGATGGAAGAAATAAATAGAAAACAAGAAGAGGAGCAGAAAACAATGATGGAGGTGAGCTCTACAGAGAAACAAAAATAATAGATGGTATTAGTGATCACGAAACTGTTTTCGTCATGGTTAAAAATAACTGTGAAAGAAAGGAAAATATTAAAATTAGGACTATTAGACAGTACCATATGGCTGATAAAACAGTTTTTAAAAAGTAATGGAAAATAAAAATGTAAACAAACTCTGGAATGCGTTTACAGCAACTGTTGAGGAATGTGAAAATAGGTTTGTACCTTTAAAGGTGGTAAGGAATGGTAGAGATCCACCATATTATAATAGAAAATAAAGAGACTAAGGAGGTGAAGATTGGAAAGAAATAGGGTTAGAAATGGCTGTGGAAATAAGGAGAAATTAAAGGAACTCACCAGGAAATTGAATCTAGCAAAGAAGTCAGCTAAGGATAACATGATGGCAAGCATAATTGGCGGTCATACAAATTTTAGTGAAAAATGGAAGAGTATGTATAGATAGGTACCTTAAGGTAGAAACAGGTTCCAAGAAGGACATTCCAGGAATATTAATGAACAAGGGGAGTTTGTATGCGAGAATCTTCAAAAGGCAGAAGTATTCAGTCAGCAATATGTAAAGATTGTTGGTTACAAGGATGATGTCCAGATAGAGGAGGTGACTAATACAAAAGAAGTATTAAAATTTACCTATGATAAAAATGACATTTACTGTATGATATAAAAGTTGAAAACTAGAAAAATAACTGGAATTGATAAGGTTTCCGGGATATACTAAAAACAATGAGTTGGGATATAGTATCATATCTGAAGTACTTATTTGATTACTGTTTGCATGAAGAAGCTATACCAAATGAATGGAGAGTTGCTATAGTAGCCCCTGGGTATAAAGGAAAGGGTGATAGACAAACAGCTGAAAATTACAGGCCAGTAAGTTTGACACGCATTGCATGTAAGCTTTGGAAAGGCATTTGTAACCGTTACTACAGCGGTTACACTAAACAAAAACTAAACACAGTACACAGTACACAGTACCAAAAACCACTACACACTCAGTGAAACATCAGTTGAAACTACGCGGATCTCCGCAGATAACAACTTTAGTAAATATCAGTAGGGCCAACTAGATGGCAATAAACCAGGAAGGTGGGAAGGGGCTGGAACCTACCAAGGGCATGGACATGGCTTAGGTTGCAGTTTCAGAAATAATCAACCGTGATCCTTAATTTTGAAAAATATTATTTACAAATGGACTTTACAAATGAATTCCGAACAATTTCAGTCATGCGGAAGGTACCGACACACAACTTGTGAATTACGAACTACATGTTCTGTGATACACACAACTATTTGACGTTCTTTGATAATGGCTTCCTGTAAGTTCAAAGGTTCAACCAAACTATACATCTAGTTACAAATTCAGTTGTACAATGCAATTTAGTAGGTAAGAAGAAACGTAATACGCTATTACAATTTACAGTGAAGTTAAACATACTTTTCACACTCTAGCGTACATCAAGTGACATGGAACTACCAGAGGCAAAACCCCAAGGAAAATATACTAAACTACCATTTACATATTTAGCAAAACAAGAAACGGGGAATGCCTCATAAACAAATAGGCAAGCCCAGCTGAACAGCTAAGGCATCGTAAATAATTAAGTGGCGAATCTAGGTGAGGTTAGGGCAGACTCCTATATGAAATAGCAAGCTAACATTACAGGATTTTTTTTTTTTTGCTAGTTGCTTTACGTCGCACCGACACAGATAAGTCTTATGGCGACGATGGGACAGGAAATAGCTAGGAGTGGGAAGGAAGCAGCCGTGGCCTTAATTAAGGTACAGCCCCAGCATTTGCCTGGTGTGAAAATGGGAAACCACGGAAAACCATTTTCAGGGCTGCCGATAGTGGGGTTCGAACCTACTATCTCCCGAATACTGGATACTGGCTGCACTTAAGCGACTGCAGCTATCGAGCTCGGTACAGGAAATTTAAGCTGGAACGGAAATCAAGAGTGCTTACCCACAAGGTGGCCCATCCCAGTAGCGAGACAAAGTCAAAACATCAGACAACCAGATAGACTGCTGACAGACCACAGACAGACCAAGACAGACCACGAATGCTGCCTCGCTCTCTTTATAGGGGAAGTTCTGGCCTTGGAGTAGCCAATCAGAACGCATGAGTCCGACTATCGCCACCCAGATTCACCAATCACAACTCTTACTTCAGTTGCAAACTTTAAATACTTTCTTGAATACATACGATCACGAATCTTCCATTTTCAGAACAGTCAGAAAATACTTTCTAGAATACATAACCAACAAAAGGCAACACACCCTGTTCAAAAATTCATGTAACAACTTTCTGGATACTTCCAGTAAATATAGAACTGAAATCTACTATTTACAAATACCATATGTTATCAAATATTACACTGTACAGGTTAGGTTGTCACAAATAAAACATATCACCACACTTCAGATCATACAGTAAGTACTACGGAAGGTTTACAAATAAAGTCTTCAATAAACACTTTCCACTTTCCAACACATTCTACACCTGTGACAGCATTCTTTCTGATTATATTAGACATGTTTGCAAAAGTAATAACTGGTTCGATAGAATCGGGTTTAGGAAAGGTTACTTCAGTGAATCTCAACCTGTAGGATTCCAGCAAGATGTAGCAGATATCTTAGATTCAGGAGGTCAAATGGACTGTATTGTGATTGAGTCTAAGGCATTTGATAGGGTGGATAAGTGGAGACTAATGGCAAAAATCAGTGCAACTGGTCTAGACAAAAGAGTGACTGAATGGGTTGCTATATTTCTAGCAAATGGATATCAGAGAATTAGAGTAGGCAAAGCTTTATCTGACCCTGTAATAATTAAGAGGGGAATTCCTCAAGGCAGTATTATTGGACCTCTATGTTTCCTTATATACATCAGTGATATGAGTAAAGAAGTGGAATCAGAGATAAGGCTTTTTGCAGATGATGTTATTCTCTATAGAGTAATAAATAAGTTACAAGATTGTGAGCAACTGCAAAATGACCTCGATAATGTTGTGAGATGGACAGCAGGAAATGGTATGATAAACGGGGTTTAAAGTCAGGTTGTGAGTTTCACAAGTAGCAAAAGGCCTCTCAGCTTTAATTACTGTGTTGATGGGGAAAAAGTTCCTTATGGGGATCACTGTAAGTACCTAGGTGTTAATATAAGGAAAGATCTTCATTGGGGTAATCACACAAATGGGATTGTAAATAAAGGGTACAGATCTCAGCTCATGGTTATGACAGTGGTTAAGGGTTGTAGTACGGATGGTAACACCCCAACTAGAGTATGGTTCCAGTGTGTGGGACCCTCACCAGAATTACTTAATTCAAGAACGGAAAAAAATCCAAAGTTAAGCAGCTCGATTTGTTCTGGGTGATTTCTGACAAAAGAGTAGCGTTACAAAGATGTTGCAAAGTTTGGGCTGGGAAGACTTTGGAGAAAGAAAACGAGCTGCGCGACTACGTGGTATGTGACCTGTGATAAATCTTGAAATAAAATCAGGCACCTGTTTTACATCTAAATGAAATAAAACTAATTTATAAAAAGCCATGAAGAGACTTGAAAGAAAATTAACATATGGTAAGAGACTAGTACAATGTTGGTTTTAAAAACTATACTATGAGTGAGAAGTTTACATTTGGTGAAATTAAATGCAGTAGTGACTTTGAAAGACTACTACTATTATAAGTAAAATGAATAATGCAACAGTTTGTTATAGACATGAGGTAAAATTGCTATAAAATTATGTTGACCAACTAGTGGTTAGAACTAGAAAATTATGAGAAATGATGATCAAAGTCATATTTTTAAAACATAATGTTGAATAAAATAATGTTGAAAGATGGTCAAGTGACCTATAATGATTTATTTACATAACGTAAAAGTCAAAAGTCAATAGTATATGGTGGTGATGTGGTTCACTTTGATTAAGAAGTACGAGGTTGTAGCTTGTATATATATATATTTGAAAAAAAAGATAGAAACAAACACGACAATGTAAAGAAAATGCTTCCTTAAGTTTTGGTCGTACATTACAATTAAAGAAGAACATTCCACAAGCTGCATCAGATTTTTCCTTCATTGCTGAATGAACATTCGTTTTTAAACTTAATTACAACTTGCAATAATTGTAGGCCTAATCTAAAAATCGACAAAATATAACAAACACTGCTATTTCAAGAAAAGCCATTCTATTGATGACTTCCTTCACCATTTAACGTCAAAAATTTAATTACGGGTCTGTATTGAAACAAATTTACATTCAAAGATAAGGGTAGGGTTTTCCACATGTTCAATACAGTTCCTCTTGAACTCCTCACCTATCAACGTGGTGCTTGAGGTCCGTTTGATTCAAGATCTTTCCAGATTCACGATTATCCACCTGAAAACAGTATATTTTCACAAAATCTCACCTGTCAACTTGAGGCCTCAAGTTTACGTCATATTATCGAATATAATACTGAAGTATAGGACTAAAATTATTGACACCTACTAAGTCAAGCTGTTTCAGTGAATCCATGCAAGATATATACCATTAAATCTTTTAATTAACAACTAAACAATCGAAGCAATGTAGATGATTCAATGATCATAATCCATGGGAACCTGTTTTTTAAACAAATTGGTCAATAAAATTGTCTTCTACCCATTTACACTGTATAACAATACTCTAGAATAAAATTAGCTGGTAGTGTATTCTTGCAAAGATCTCTCATGACAGAATGTTTAAAAGGTTTTATATATCGCCTCAAGGCCAGTTGTATATTTTTAACAGCTATTAAGATATAATTAAAAAAAGAAAATTTTATCTGAAATTTGGTGCTATAATTAATTTTATGCATAGTTACAAACATTTATCAACGCCAGGAGATAAACATGTACAGAACTGTATATAGAACATTTTATGTCTTTTCTAGAACCTTATAAGGAGGTATTTAGTCTTTGTTTTTCAACTATCCAAATGTTTTATGATATAACACAATTGTAAATAACAAGCTTATTTTAGAAGTGTTTATACATACATATATTATAAATATTCTAATGTAACTAGTTCACTGTCCTTGTTACTTCATCCTAGGCTGATGATGGCGAATAAAATTGCAGAAACCGGTACCAAAAATGACAATAAAAATGTGTTTTAATTATTTAACATTTTTTATAGTACTGAACAGGTGGAAAAGCCTACCCTTATCTTTGAATGTATATTCCTTCACCATTCCCAAGAAACGGTCATCGACCCATGTCCTCTGCAGCAAGTAACAACTGTACATGCATGGATTACGGTTCATCAGCTGGGAGCTGACTTCATGCTCATGATTACAATATACAAATTTGTGATTAAGTTATTATTTGTTCTCCATAAATTGATGATATAATTATGGGATTGTCAATGGAAAACATACACTAAGATTCCAACCATGTTGTATGTACCGTAAATTATACAGAACAAAATCTAAAAACTTACTTTTTCAATTCTAAATAATGAAAAATTATACATTCTTTGAAATCAGTCATAAAATGTGCCATTACACTATTCCAAAGATAAAGTTTCAATCGAATTGGAGTAAACGCAATTACCCACAGCGAATTTAAGCAGAATGAATAACTCTGTAATATGTCACAAAAATTCAGAATGATGCAATATCAAAAGTTATATGATCATGATGGCAGTGAGAAAAACAAAAACCAGGGACTCAGATTGTTAAGAAATTCAACACTGTAGAAAGGATAAGAAAATGACCAACTATCTTAGTGAGAAGACGTGCGAATAAGTTGTAAGCTGATTCAAACGAAAAGTGTCAAGAAAAGAAGAAAATTTGAGGAAAGAACATATTAGCTACAAGACAACATCGAAATAACATCTAATATATCAATATATAATCATAAAACATGTTACAGTAAAATCTGTCTTAACGGACACCCCTCATTGGCGGACGATTTTCTAGGTCCGTAATTAAATGCCATGTTGTGTATGAGTAATTTACCCCTCTTATACGGACACCCTTTATTACGGACACGGACACACCATAGCCACGAGAAACTCCAATTAAACCTCTCCTACGGACACTTTCTTTTTCACAAAATTCTGTATTTGTGTCCTGTACAGTATGTATTCGCTTACTTTTTGCACAGCCGGTACTTCCAAGAATCACAGACACTGTAACTTTTGATCCTGGCTGTACACATTCTCGGAAGACAACACTAAGCTACGCTATCACTTCCGGAAGTTGTGAGATCTGACATGCTCGACAGCCCTAAAATTCGTACCTTCACTGTCAGGTTACTTTTCATTGATTCGTGGGCTTTTGATGTGTTCAATTTTAGGTCAGTAAGTGTGTGTAAACATGGCTCCGAGGTAGTTTTTAACTTTGAAAGAAAAGGTAGGCATAATAGACTATCATAAACGTGAGAAGTGTGGTGTGCGTAAACTGTCCGAAGTGTTTAAGATTGGAAAGACAGAGGCAGCTGAAATTGTGAAAAAGCAAGAGGAACTAGTGAAAGAATGGCATTTAAATGGCAACGAACAGCGCATTAAACTGTTTCAAAGTGGTAGTGGAACTCTCATTGACAAGGCAACGCTAGAGTGGTTCGCTAAAATAAGAAGTCGGAATGTCCCTGTCTCAGGACCAATGATACAAGCAAAAGCGTTAGAATTCGCGACAGAATTAGGTATTGGAGATTTCAAAGCCTCGAATGGCTGGCTAGAAAGATTCAGAAAACGACATGGTATCAACTTCAGAGTGATTTGCGGAGAATCATCCAGTGTTAATATGGAGATTGTTGATAACTGGCAAAAAAAAATACCTTCAATCATAGATGGGTATGCTCCGGAAAATATTTTGAATGCCGATCAAGTTGGATAATTTTTCCGTGCTTTACCCGACAAAACTTTGTGTTTCAAAGGAAATCGTTGTACTCGTGGAAAAGTTGCAAAAGAACGTCTTACGGTCTTGTTATGTGCAAGTATGAGTGGAGAACGGGAGGAGCCCCTTGTGATAGAAAAGCTGCAAAACCAAGGTGTTTTAAATATATGGATGTTACGAAGTTTGGCATTGAATGGAAAGCAAATAGGACAGCATGGATGACCAGAGAAATAATGACAGAGTGGCTAGGTCAGTCGGAGAGAAAAATGATACGCCAGGAGCGAAAAGTGTTATTATTCCTCGATAATGCAGCATCGCATCCGGATACAATTAAGTTGCAAAATGTGAAGATCGTCTTTCTCCCACCAAATGTAACATCAGTTTCTCAGCCGCTTGACCAAGGAGTGATCCAGAACTTCAAGGTTATGTACAGACAGTGATGAAGCACATACTGTAGTATCAGAACTTAACGGGAATGAAGTAACCCTTCAAACACTGACAAAGGGGCTGAATGTTCTCCAAGCAATTTCATGGATAACCAATGCATGGAAAAACGTCACGGCCTCAACAATTCGTAACTGCTTTCTGAAAGCTGGGTTTCCCGCTAGTGGTGGACATCCCGAAATAGAATCGGATACCCTTCCTGACAGCATGTAAACAACACAAGAGTTGATTAATGCAGCAGGTTACGGTGTACAAGTGAACACCTATATCGAAATTGATTCAGATATTCAAACAGAGTATGAGAGCGGAGACACGAAAACGATTCTTCAGTCAATCCAAGGGAAGAGGGACAAAAATGAAGATTCTGACAAAAGCGGGAGTGAAGGTGATGCTAATGACGACTTTGAAGAAAATACGGAAATGAATGTGCTGCCAATAACCTCGTGCAGTGAGGCTCTCGGCATTGTTAAGCGACTGAAATAATTTTATTATAAACAAAACGAAGAAAAAGGTGTAAATTTGACCCAGGATTTAATTGCACATAGTGAAAACATCATTGGTAAACCGAAATGGACAAAACAAACGAACATTAAGGATTTTTTCAAGTGCTAATGTTTTACTGTACTGTTCTACATACTAATTTGAAGTTTCAAAAACTCACACGTTCTTCTTAATTTTAACATGATGAACGGTAATGGTGTACAGTGTGCTCAATAGAGGTTTCCATAAAAGTGTATTTGTCTATTTAATACAGTGCATCGCGGCTGCAGCAGCCCATCTACAACTTTCTCATGTGAGTAGAGTGCAGTATATTGTACAATACTGTATACAGTATACAAATAAAGATACATTTGCGAGAATTGTTAACACACACAATACATGGGTTATTGTGTTCCTACTTATGTTTAATGGTACCGGTTTCATAACCTCTCGCGGGGGGGACACCCCTTCATAACGGACATTTTTTTCAGTCCCGAAGGTGTCCGTTATAGGGAGGTTTTACTGTATATCCAATTAAAACACTAAACGAGATTTGGAAATCAGCCAGTCTAAGACACAAAGAGCATAGTATCATCCAGAGAAGCAATAGTTCGGGACAATATAATATTACCACAACAAATTTTATAACGCAAATCCCATAAAGCACATATATTGAATTTAGAGCAGACATTTTGAAAGTCTGAGATAAAATTCGGGACCAAGCAAAGATGTTTTAAAATATTTATATTGTCACAACAGAAGGCTTTGATTGTAATCACATGCAACAGCTGATCTCAGAAATGTTTTTCTGCATTTCTGTAATTGAGCAAGACGAGATGATGATGAATTTATAAGAAGATGGGCGGCAGACTACCTGGAATGACCTGAGCTGAACTGTGGTGGGCCAACACCAAAGTTGACTGCAGAACCAGCCACGCAGTACATTGATTGCTCCCGACAATGCAGAATAAACGAGGCATAAATCGTCCCAGAAACGAAGGAAAAGAGATAAGTTTCTTAAATAAAAACGTAGTTTAGTAGAGGTTATTTAGAGTAGTTCATTTCTAATCAAATTCTTGTTATTGTGTCATTTTAAGCTTCAAAATAAGCTTAAATTTGTTAGATTCTCACAAGTGATTTCTCAGTAGCTCGATATAAAGAGAGCAGATTCAATCAATCAATCAATCAATACCGATCTGCATTTAGGGCAGTCGCCCAGGTGGCAGATTCCCTATCTGTTGCTTTCCTAGCCTTTTCCGAAATGATTTCAAAGAAATTGGAAATTTATTGAACATCTCCCTTGGTAAGTTATTCCAATCCCTAACTCCCCTTCCTATAAATGAATATTTGCCCCAGTTTGTCCTCTTGAATTCCAACTTTATCTTCATATTGTGATCTTTCCTACTTTTATTAACGCCATTCAAACTTATTCGTCTACTAATGTCATTCCACGCCATCTCTCCGCTGACAGCTCGGAACATACCACTTAGTCGAGCAGCTCTTCTTCTTTCTCTCAATTCTTCCCAACCCAAACACTGCAACATTTTTGTAACGCTACTCTTTTGTCGGAAATCACCCAGAACAAATCGAGCTGCTTTTCTTTGGATTTTTTCCAGTTCTTGAATCAGGTAATCCTGGTGAGGGTCCCATACACTGGAACCATACTCTAGTTGGGGTCTTACCAGAGACTTATATGCCCTCTCCTTTACATCCTTACTACAACCCCTAAACACCCTCATAACCATGTGCAGAGATCTGTACCCTTTATTTACAATCCCATTTATGTGATTACCCCAATGAAGATCTTCCCTTATATTAACACCTAGATACTTACAATGATCCCCTAAAGGAACTTTCACCCCATCAACGCAGTAATTAAAACTGAGAGGACTTTTCCTATTTGTGAAACAACCTGACTTTTAACCCCGTTTATCAACATACCATTGACTGCTGTCCATCTCACAACATTTTCGAGGTCACGTTGCAGTTGCAGTTGCTCACAATCTTGTAACTTATATATCACTCTATAGAGAATAACATCATCCGCAAAAAGCCTTACCTCCGATTCCACTCCTTTACTCATATCATTTATATATATAAGAAAACATAAAGATCCGATAATACTGCCTTGAGGAATTCCCCTCTTAATTATTACAGGGTCAGATAAAGCTTCACCTACTCTAATTCTCTGAGATCTATTTTCTAGAAATATAGCAACCCATTCAGTCACTCTTTTGTCTAGTCCAATTGCACTCATTTTTGCCAGTAGTCTCCCATGATCCACCCTATCAAATGCTTTAGACAGGTCAATCGCGATACAGTCCATTTGACCTCCAGAATCCAAGATATCTGCTATATCTTGCTTGAATCCTACAAGTTGAGCTTCAGTGGAATAACCTTTTCTAAAACCGAATTGCCTTCTATCGAACCAGTTATTAATTTCACAAACATGTCTAATATAATCAGAAAGAATGCCTTCCCAAAGCTTACATACAATGCATGTCAAACTTACTGGCCTGTAATTTTCAGCTTTATGTCTATCACCCTTTCCTTTATACACAGGGGCTACTATAGCAACTCTCCATTCATCTGGTATAGCTCCTCCGACCAAACAATAATCAAATAAGTACTTCAGATATGGTACTATATCACAACCCATTGTCTTTAGTATATCCCCAGAAATCTGATCAATTCCAGCCGCTTTTCTAGTTTTCAACTTTTGTATCTTATTGTAAATGTCATTGTTATCATATGTAAATTTTATTAATTCTTTGGCCTTAGTCTCCTCCTCTATCTTGACATTATCCTTGTAACCAACAATCTTTACATACTGCTGACTGAATACTTCTGCCTTTTGAAGATCCTCACATACACACTCCCCTTGTTCATTAATTATTCCTGGGATGTCCTACTTGGAACCTGTTTCTGCCTTAAAATACCTATACATACCCTTCCATTTTTAACTAAAATTCGTATGACTGCCAATTATGCTTGCCATCATGTTATCCTTAGCTGCCTTCTTTACTATATTCAATTTTCTAGTAAGTTCCTTCAATTTCTCCTTACTTCCACAGCCATTTCTAACTCTATTTCTTTCCAGTCTGCACCTCTTTCTTAGTTTCTTTATTTCTCTATTATAATAAGGTGGGTCTTTACCATTCCTTACCACCCTTAATGGTATAAACCTGTTTTCGCGTTCCTCAACAATTTCTTTAAACCCATCCCAGAGTCTGTTTACATTTTTATTTACAGTTTTCCACCGATCATAGTTACTTTTTAGAAACTGCCTCATGCCTGCTTTATCAGCCATATGGTACTGCTTAACAATCCTACTTTTAAGACCTTCCTTTCTATCACATTTATTTTTAACTACCACAAAAAAAGCTTCATGATCACTAATATCATCTATTACTTCAGTTTCCCTATAGAGCTCATCTGGTTTTATCAGCACGACATCCAGGATATTTTTCCCTCTGGTTGGTTCCATCACTTTCTGAATCAGCTGTCCTTCCCATATTAACTTATTTGCCATTTGTTGGTGATGCTTCCTGTCGTTCGCATTTCCTTCCCAATTGACATCTGGCAAATTCAGATCTCCCGCTACAATCACATTTTTTCCATGTAGCTTCCCACATAGCTGACTTTCCTATCAAATAATTCCGAATCTGCGTCAGTGCCACCCTTTCCCGATCTGTACACTCCAAATGTATCAAGTTGCCTATTATCTTTAGAAATGAGCTTTACACCTAGAATTTCATGTGCCTCATCTTTAACTTTTTCGTAGCTTACAAATTCTTCTTTCACCAGAATGAACACTCCCCCTCCCACCCTCCCTATCCTATCTCTACGATACACACTCCAGTTACAAGTGATGAAAATCATTTTTCGTCCGTATTGAAAGTTTCATAAACCGTATATAGGATAATATCTTTTGTTTATTTCCACCTATTCAATACATTACAAGAAGTTGGCATTTACTTTAAAACATTATTCAGATGAGACATGTTTCGCCTCTCACTGTGAGGCATCTTCAGTCATTATCAAAAACCTTATTATTTTACCAGGCATCTGGTTGAAGATATTCAAAAATGTGTTTGATGATTATAAGAGAGGTAAGATTTACGTTAGTTATAAACATGTTCATGAAGTAACTAAAAATCTATTATATTGATAAAAACATATGTAGTTCTTTGTTGAATAGGATTTGTTTGATTGTGCTATAGTAAAAGAAGGTGGCTTGAAGCCGTAGTCATTAATAGATGTCTAATACATAGTGGAAGGCATAAAATATCAGTTCTATGAGAATATACATTGCATTCAAATGATACTAAAAACTAGTGGATTCAAAGGTAGTACATATAAAATGTTCAATGAAATAACTATAGATCTAATAAAATGATAAACACATATGTAGTTCTTTGTTAATTAGGACGTCGTAAGATTGTACGGCTTAAGGCCGTAGTCCTTAATAGATGTCTAATACATAGTGGAAGGCATATGAAATCAGTTCAATGAGCATATATAATACAAACAATTGATACATAAAAACTGGTAGATTCGTAAGAGGTACATTTAAAAAATGAAGGCGTCATGTGACTATAAAAGACAGTTGATGGCTTAAAGCCGTAGTCAAAGTTTGAAATGTAGGTCAAATAACTGCTAAATATATGGTAAAAAGATATAAGTCAAAATATACAGCTTAGTATAAAAAATATGAAGGAAAAACATTCCAATTGCTTGACAAAAGTAACTTGACGTTGGCATGCGTTTGTCCGTGATATTTATTGGTCAACATTTCGTAGGTTATTTTAGATTTATTCGGCAAGATTGCGTTGACAAGAAGTTCACCAGAATGTTTATAGTTGGCCTAATTTGTAAAAAGAAAGTTGCAGAGATGATGATGATGGGTGGAAAATCTCAACGTTGGTATGGTTTTCTGACGTGAAGGTTGGAGAGCTGTTGTGTTCTTCTTCGATGACAATATATTTTATAAAACGTTGATTGTAAATAACTTATACTATTGAAGAGTATTATGGAAGTTTGATGAAGCTGTTGAATTATTGTTGTTATAGAATGGTTCTGAAATGAAGAAAAAACTGTAGTTAATTTTGACGAGAATGAAAGAAAACATGGGAAGGTTTTGTTTAAGTGTTGTTAGTGAGAAAATGTTGGTGCTTACCTATGGCGTTGTAGGCCCATTTAACAAGCTGTGTGAGGCGCTATTAGGATACTAATGGTCACTAACGGTTTTTACTCCTTGTGTTGTACGTATGTCGTCTGGCTAGAGGGGGGTGGGTAGGAGGGGGCGGAGTTGTAAGCTTGTGATTCGTGAACGGGAGGGAGTTGTGAATGGTAGGGGAAGCGGAGGGGCGTGTATCATTTATTGGTTTCTGAATGGCGCGTGGAGGGGAATTACGTAAGATGGGAGGGGGAGGGGGGTATGATGTATTTGTTGACGTAGGGGTGTTTGTTGATACTGTTTTGAAAATATTAAAAAACTTTTTGTCCTGAAGGTTTACATTATTGAATAATGTTACTATTTGGTCATATAAAGGGCTTCTATTGTCTATTGGATCATTTAAATTATTATTAGCATTGAATTTTTGGTCCAAAAATATGTATAAATTTTCGAATTCGGTCATAAGTCTACCTTTTTTTATTGTTTTTAAAATTTGAAGGTCCTGTTCAATTGTGGTAAAGTTGTGCCCCGTTTCTTTCATGTGATTGCTCATTGCTGAGTGTTTATTATGTTTCTGAGCATTGAAATGTTCTGTGTACCTAGTTATGAAGCTTCTTCCTGTTTGTCCGATGTATGAGCTGAGGCACTCATTACATTTTAATCTATAGATACCGGAGCCTGAGTATTTATTATTTTCTGAATTTATTGTATTATGGTTGAAGAACATTTTTTGGTTTGAATTTTGAGTTTTGAAAGCTATTTTGATCTTTTGATTTTTTAAGGTGTTGGTTACTTGGTGTATGATTGGGTTGGTGTATGTAAAGGTTGCGAACTTTGATTTTTCATTTTTTATTGGGGAGAGGTTTGTGGATAGTTTTAATTTAACTTTATTAATTAGTTTGTCTATGATAGAGGGATTATATCCATTAAAAGTGGCTATTTCTTTTATTGTATTTATTTCTTTTTTAAAATTGGTCGCTGAAAGGGGAATTTTTAGAGCTCTGTACACCATACTATAAAATGAGGACTGTTTGTGTGATTGTGGATGAAGGGAACTTTGTTTAATAGTTATAGGTGTGAATGAGGGTTTTCTGTAAATTTGGAAATCAAACTTATTGGAAGTTCTTGTTATTGTGATGTCAAGAAAATTAATTGATTTGTGATTCTCGTCCTCTTCAGTGAATTTAATATTGTTATCCAGATTATTTAAATAAGTTAATATGTTTTCACTATTGTTGAGATTTTTGTCAATTATTACTAGCGTGTCATCAACATAGCGTAGCCAGAGATTTAATCCATTGATGTTATTTATTATTTTGCTGTTTTCGAGGTTTTCCATATAAATTTCAGCAAGTTTTCCGGATAAAGGGTCTCCCATGGCCAGGCCTTCCTGTTTGTATATTTTATTGTTGAAAGTGAAAAAGTTGTTTTGTAAGACGAAGTTTAGTACTTTTAAGAATTCTTCTATTTCTATTTTGCTTAAATTGCTATGTTTGGAAAGATTGTTTTTTATTATTTCTATAGTTTTTTTAGCGGGAATGTTTGAATACATGTTAATGACGTCGAAAGAGCACAATGTGTGATTAGGTTTTAAGTTAAATTTTTTTAGAGTTTCACATAGTTCTATTGAATTTTTGGGGTGTTTGTTATGGAATTTGTAATGTTTTTTGAGAAATTTCTGGAGGAATTGTGAGGTTTTATATGTCGGGCTATTTTGGCTGTTTATGATTGGTCGAATGGGAACGTCCTTTTTATGTACCTTCGGTAGTGATCTGACGGTGGGTAGTTTGGGGTTCATATTAATGAGACTTTGGTATTCATGTTCATTAAATAAAAATGAAGAGTTTTTTAAAAGTGTTTTTAGATTACGTTGAGTTTTTGTAGTGGGATCCTTTGAGATTATTGTGTAGGTCTCATTAGAGAAGAACTCCTCTGTTTTATGAATGTAATCTTGTTTTTTCATTAAGACTACAGTACTGCCTTTGTCGGCTTTAGTTATTATTATGTTATTAGTGTCCACTTTTTTTCTTAATTCTTGGATCTGTTTTAGTGAGGACGAGTTATTTTTGTTAAAAATTTCTTTTACAAGGGCAGGTAATTTCTTTTTAATTTCGTATTTTATGTCGTTTTGTTTGTCTGTTGGAATTTGTTTGTTTATGTTTGTTTCAGCTTCGGCTATTGTAGTGATTATATCTTCTGCTTTATGTGGGTTGGGCCAATTATGTTTTAAGCCTTGGTTGAATAAACGTGTTTCTTTATCTGTGAAGGTGACGTCGGATAGATTAATTGTAGTTGGAATATTGTTCCATGGAGAGGGGGATATTTTTATATTACTGTTCCGGTTCATTGAGTTTGCTTTTTCTTCTTTTAAGTGTGTCAATTTACGATTTAGTGTTTCTTGTTTTTTGTTCAATGCAATCTGTATTTTATATGTAATGTGTTGTTGATAAGAAATCCATTCTAGCGGTGATAACGATTGCGCGAGAATCAAATGTTCGCGATAAAGTTGCGTATTTAATAAGGATTTCTTTCTATACAATAGTTTTATTTCATTTTTGAGCCAAAGGTTGTTGATTTTGTTTTGAATATCGTTAGATTTATGTTTCGGAATGTTTTTCCTTTGAGTCGATTTTAGAAATTTCGGCACTAGATTGGATATTACACATTCTTTTAGGAATTGAATATCTTTTGAGATCTTGCTAATTTTTGTTTTAAGGTTTAGATACTTGTTTTTATTAGCCTGGTTGGCTTTATTATTACAAGTGATGAAAATCATTTTTTGTCCGTATTGAAAGTTTCATAAACCGTATATAGGATAATATCTTTTGTTTATTTCCACCTATTCAATACATTACAAGAAGTTGGCATTTACTTTAAAACATTATTCAGATGAGACATGTTTCGCCTCTCACTGTGAGGCATATTCAGTCATTATCAAGAACCTTATTATTTTACCAGGCATCTGGTTGAAGATATTAAAAAATGTGCATTGAACAAAAAACAAGAAACACTAAATCGTAAATTGACACACTTAAAAGAAGAAAAAGCAAACTCAATGAACCGGAACAGTAATATAAAAATATCCCCCTCTCCATGGAACAATATTCCAACTACAATTAATCTATCCGACGTCACCTTCACAGATAAAGAAACACGTTTATTCAACCAAGGCTTAAAACATAATTGGCCCAACCCACATAAAGCAGAAGATATAATCACTACAATAGCCGAAGCTGAAACAAACATAAACAAACAAATTCCAACAGACAAACAAAACGACATAAAATACGAAATTAAAAAGAAATTACCTGCCCTTGTAAAAGAAATTTTTAACAAAAATAACTCGTCCTCACTAAAACAGATCCAAGAATTAAGAAAAAAAGTGGACACTAATAACATAATAATAACTAAAGCCGACAAAGGCAATACTGTAGTCTTAATGAAAAAACAAGATTACATTCATAAAACAGAGGAGTTCTTCTCTAATGAGACCTACACAATAATCTCAAAGGATCCCACTACAAAAACTCAACGTAATCTAAAAACACTTTTAAAAAACTCTTCATTTTTATTTAATGAACATGAATACCAAAGTCTCATTAATATGAACCCCAAACTACCCACCGTCAGATCACTACCGAAGGTACATAAAAAGGACGTTCCCATTCGACCAATCATAAACAGCCAAAATAGCCCGACATATAAAACCTCACAATTCTTCCAGAAATTTCTCAAAAAACATTTCAAATTCCATAACAAACACCCCAAAAATTCAATAGAACTATGTGAAACTCTAAAAAAATTTAACTTAAAACCTAATCACACATTGTGCTCTTTCGACGTCATTAACATGTATTCAAACATTCCCGCTAAAAAAACTATAGAAATAATAAAAAACAATCTTTCCAAACATAGCAATTTAAGCAAAATAGAAATAGAAGAATTCTTAAAAGTACTAAACTTCGTCTTACAAAACAACTTTTTCACTTTCAACAATAAAATATACAAACAGGAAGGCCTGGCCATGGGAGACCCTTTATCCGGAATACTTGCTGAAATTTATATGGAAAACCTCGAAAACAGCAAAATAATAAATAACATCAATGGATTAAATCTCTGGCTACGCTATGTTGATGACACGCTAGTAATAATTGACAAAAATCTCAACAATAGTGAAAACATATTAACTTATTTAAATAATCTGGATAACAATATTAAATTCACTGAAGAGGACGAGAATCACAAATCAATTAATTTTCTTGACATCACAATAACAAGAACTTCCAATAAGTTTGATTTCCAAATTTACAGAAAACCCTCATTCACACCTATAACTATTAAACAAAGTTCCCTTCATCCACAATCACACAAACAGTCCTCATTTTATAGTATGGTGTACAGAGCTCTAAAAATTCCCCTTTCAGCGACCAATTTTAAAAAAGAAATAAATACAATAAAAGAAATAGCCACTTTTAATGGATATAATCCCTCTATCATAGACAAACTAATTAATAAAGTTAAATTAAAACTATCCACAAACCTCTCCCCAATAAAAAATGAAAAATCAAAGTTCGCAACCTTTACATACACCAACCCAATCATACACCAAGTAACCAACACCTTAAAAAATCAAAAGATCAAAATAGCTTTCAAAACTCAAAATTCAAACCAAAAAATGTTCTTCAACCATAATACAATAAATTCAGAAAATAATAAATACTCAGGCTCCGGTATCTATAGATTAAAATGTAATGAGTGCCTCAGCTCATACATCGGACAAACAGGAAGAAGCTTCATAACTAGGTACACAGAACATTTCAATGCTCAGAAACATAATAAACACTCAGCAATGAGCAATCACATGAAAGAAACGGGGCACAACTTTACCACAATTGAACAGGACCTTCAAATTTTAAAAACAATAAAAAAAGGTAGACGTATGACCAAATTCGAAAATTTATACATATTTTTGGACCAAAAATTCAATGCTAATAATAATTTAAATGATCCAATAGACAATAGAAGCCCTTTATATGACCAAATAGTAACATTATTCAATAATGTAAACCTTCAGGACAAAAAGTTTTTTAATATTTTCAAAACAGTATCAACAAACACCCCTACGTCAACAAATACATCATACCCCCCTCCCCCTCCCATCTTACGTAATTCCCCTCCACGCGCCATTCAGAAACCAATAAATGATACACGCCCCTCCGCTTCCCCTACCATTCACAACTCCCTCCCGTTCACGAATCACAAGCCTACAACTCCGCCCCCTCCTACCCACCCCCCTCTAGCCAGACGACATACGTACAACACAAGGAGTAAAACCCGTTAGTGACCATTAGTATCCTAATAGCACCTCACACAGCTTGTTAAATGGGCCTACAACGCCATAGGTAAGCACCAACATTTTCTCACTAACAACACTTAAACAAAACCTTCCCATGTTTTCTTTCATTCTCGTCAAAATTAACTACAGTTTTTTCTTCATTTCAGAACCATTCTATAACAACAATAATTCAACAGCTTCATCAAACTTCCATAATACTCTTCAATAGTATAAATTATTTACAATCAACGTTTTATAAAATATATTGTCATCGAAGAAGAACACAACAGCTCTCCAACCTTCACGTCAGAAAACCATACCAACGTTGAGATTTTCCACCCATCATCATCATCTCTGCAACTTTCTTTTTACAAATTAGGCCAACTATAAACATTCTGGTGAACTTCTTGTCAACGCAATCTTGCCGAATAAATCTAAAATAACCTACGAAATGTTGACCAATAAATATCACGGACAAACGCATGCCAACGTCAAGTTACTTTTGTCAAGCAATTGGAATGTTTTTCCTTCATATTTTTTATACTAAGCTGTATATTTTGACTTATATCTTTTACCATATATTTAGCAGTTATTTGACCTACATTTCAAACTTTGACTACGGCTTTAAGCCATCAACTGTCTTTTATAGTCACATGACGCCTTCATTTTTTAAATGTACCTCTTACGAATCTACCAGTTTTTATGTATCAATTGTTTGTATTATATATGCTCATTGAACTGATTTCATATGCCTTCCACTATGTATTAGACATCTATTAATGACTACGGCCTTAAGC
This sequence comes from Anabrus simplex, assembly GCF_040414725.1. NCBI lineage: Eukaryota > Metazoa > Arthropoda > Insecta > Orthoptera > Tettigoniidae > Anabrus > Anabrus simplex. The sequence goes on from NC_090271.1 coordinate 174,010,810, forward strand.
CGTACAATCTTACGACGTCCTAATTAACTAAGAACTACATATGTGTTTATCATTTTATTAGATCTATAGTTATTTCATTGAACATTTTATATGTACTACCTTTGAATCCACTAGTTTTTAGTATCATTTGAATGTAATGTATATTCTCATAGAACTGATATTTTATGCCTTCCACTATGTATTAGACATCTATTAATGACTACGGCTTCAAGCCACCTTCTTTTACTATAGTACAATCAAACAAATCCTATTCAACAAAGAACTACATATGTTTTTATCAATATAATAGATTTTTAGTTACTTCATGAACATGTTTATAACTAACGTAAATCTTACCTCTCTTATAATCATCAAACACATTTTTGAATATCTTCAACCAGATGCCTGGTAAAATAATAAGGTTTTTGATAATGACTGAAGATGCCTCACAGTGAGAGGCGAAACATGTCTCATCTGAATAATGTTTTAAAGTAAATGCCAACTTCTTGTAATGTATTGAATAGCTGGAAATAAACAAAAGATATTATCCTATATACGGTTTACACACTCCAGTGCCGTGAGAAAATTTCTGCATCCATTATATCATTTCTTAGCCATGATTAAACTCCTATTACAATATCTGGTAAATATATATCTATTAAATTACTTAATTATATTCCTTTCCTTACAATACTTCTACAGTTCAACACTAACAATTTTATGTCATCCCTACTTGATTTCCAGTTCCCTGTTCCCTTATCACCGCTCCCTAGGCCATACCGTTTCCCTGAATGTACCTCCCTATTACCCTTCCAAACAAATTTCCTAACTTATACGTACCACTGTGGTTTAAATGAAGCCCATCTGAGCGCAGATCCCTATCTCCTACCCACCCATTAGGATGTAGATATTTCACTCCCAGTTTCCCACATACCCACTCCATAGTCTCATTTAAGTCCCCAATCACCCTCCAGTCAGTATCCCTTCTACACAGTATTCCACTAATAACAATCTCCGCTTTCTTAAACTTCACCCGTGCTGCATTTACCAGATCCCACACATCTCCAACTATGTTGGTACTTATATCAGCTTGCCTTACGTTGTTGGTACCAACGTGAAACACTACCACCTTCTCCTTCCCCTCCTCCCTCTCTTCTACTTTCCTCAACATCTGCCTCAACCTAATTCCTGGATAACACTCTACCCTGGTACCCTTTCTTCCAAACACTTTCCCTACGCCTCAACCCTACCCTCCTCATTTGACCCCCTCCCCTCCTGGTCAGCCCTATCTTCCCTGATAGCTGCAGAAGCTACTTCCTCCTCCCTTTTCTCCTTCCCATGACCCTGTTCCACCTGTCTTTTCCTATCCTCTAAACTACATTTTCCTTTCCTACCTTTTCCCTTCCTCCTACTTCCACACATCTCAGCAACAGTTCCCTGTCCCTCATCTTCCCTCTGTTGTTCTACCTGGAGTGACTCGTACCGATTTCGCACAGACACCTGTCCTGAATTCTGATCCTGAATAGAGCCCTTAGCCTGCAATCTCCTTCCCCTTAGAACATTAGACCACCTGTCTTCTACAACTCCTCCCTTTCCTTCCCCTCCCTCTTGTACACCTACTGTAACCTGTACATTGTTTGAGGGAGTCCTATCTTCCTTCCTGTCTTGTTTGAGAATCCTAATTATCTCCCTCAAACTTTCCAACTCCTCCCTCATACCCCTCAATGCCTCGCCACACCAACAGTAAGTACACGCGCGCTCCTTAGCCATTCTTTACGGGGGGAAAAATTAAATTAAAAATAACTTATTTGCAAAAAATAAATGAACGGAGGGATATATTGTCTGGGATAGTACACAACAATAAGGTAATTAATATACGACTACACTACAATACTACTTAGTCGTGCTCTATTTTTTTTTTAATATCCTACAACCCCTGACAGGATAAAAACTGCTGTTAATTACTGAATATCGAAAGTAATAGCCTACACAAAAGCTACACAGATCCAAACTGCAATTAAGCCTATTATAATTACAACAACAGTATTTTAGTAAGAGTTTCTACGGATACCTCTATTACACCAGTACTACACAAATATTTTACAATAATAAAATAATCACACTAAATTCTAATAGGATATTACTCGTATACTACTGTACAGTACACTACAGTAATTTTAAACTACTTTCAGACGTATCCTAATTACGATACCGGTACCGTACCGGTCACTAAACTAAGCACAACAGAAATGAAATTTGCAAGAACTACTGTACTCAAAGATTACCAACGAAGCTAAATGCTTAGACAAATTATTATTAGTATTATGGTCTAATAGATACAAGTAATACACACGAAAAATAACACACGAATATAGCAGGGAAGATACGGCACTATCTAAATGTACTGTATCTATACTACAATGTATCTACACTACACTACACTACACTGCGTTTGGTTAAATGCTTAAGTATCGAAAGGATTGCCGTACACGAAGAAAAACACGAATATAACTGGCAAGATACTATCTAATATATTATATCTTATCGTCACTACAATTCTACTGAAATGTGGTTATGTGATTTTTAGAGCTGGTGGATTACTATTATTTTCCCTACTCCACGGGACGGAGAATAAAAGTGTCCTTAATTAAGCCTACTGAAATATACGAGGTTGTCTACAATAATTTCTCAAATATTTCTATCAAAACTACTACTACTACTCCAGGGACTTGAACTGCAATTACTGGGATATATGAACTTTATTATTATTAGCTAACCGCTCATAAATACTGAAAGATCGAGGGAGCGAAATATATATTGCGGATGCTTTAACTACCTACTCAGAGTGCAAATGAATGGAATACAATGTCAGCTGATTTTTATTTATATTTACTTGACTACACTACACCCTTTGTTCACGACTGTAGCCAACAATGCAATATTTGAATATGAGGAGCGACAATAATCAATAACAATACGACTGTTAACTATTACCGTGTAATCACTTTAACTTCTTTTTAAATGGAAGTTTACAGGCGTATCGTGTTTTTTAATGTAGTAAATTATTACCTTCACGATAGTTTGAACGGATATCTATACGAAATACCGGAGAAGTTGCTGCAGAAGTTACGGTACTATTCCTTAGGATTATCTGCCTTTGTAAGTATAACCAACGAACCTACAGATATTTACAAATATTTTTAAAGTTAATATTATTACCTAAAGTACTTCCTAAACCTAAATTCGAAACAAGGTACACCTAGCTAGCCTACTTAACCTAGAAAACGTAATTTACTGAAGACCAACTGAATTACTTGTTACAAAATTTAAATTCCTACGCACTATGATCCAGAAGACCAGGAAAGACAAGATTAGGAATGAGAAAATTAGAGAAGAAGTAGGAATAGACAATTCTCTCCTAAATAAGATTCAGATATCAAGACTGAAGTGGTTTGGTCACATGAAGAGGATGCCAGTAAACGGAACTGCAAGGAAGGAATTTGACAGAAAGGTAGAAGGAAGACGACCCGTGGGAAGGCTATGAAGGAAATGGATAGATTTAGTTAAGAGCGATGTAATGCTGAGAGGTCATGATTGGGACAAGTTGGTGGAGGAAGAATGGTACAAGGACAGGATGAGATGGAGGAGGCTCATATACCACACCCGGGAAACTGGAGATGGTTTAGGATGATGATGATGAAATTTTAAATAAATATCACTACTCCCAATGTCTACTAACAAGCACTAAACACCACTATATAAACAGCACTAAATGAATCAGATATACACAAAATTTAGCTATTTCAATAGGTTTTCACTACTTTATCACTACAATAATGCAAGAGCTCTCTCAACAGCCAACCGTTCTCAAGCGCATCCAACAATCGCTACAATTGTGTTCTAAAGCAATTTAACCAAACTCCAATCCTCAAGAAAAATGGGATATTCTCTCCAAGTAATGTTATGACATAGGAGATGAGAAGTTTTGACAAGAAGAGTATTTTATGATGCTAGTTTCCAAGTGTTAGGTTAATATAAATGTAGTTGATATAGGTTGATAAGACATGAAGGAAATACATGGCTATTATAAGATAGGATATCACAAGTTATGGAAATGTCAACAGACAGAAGAAATATTGATACGATTTGAGAAGACATTGATCCGATAATGAGAATATACAAGAAGAAAATTACATATGCGTCAAGAGAGGTTAATTCTTAAGAGTTGAGAATAACAAGAAAAGATATGAATTTGAAATCAATATTGAAGAAGATATAGAATTGTCATATGAAAGAAATAAAAGATGAATAGGAATATGTGCTATGATGAAATAAAAGAAGAGATTGAGTGTTTGAAATGTGTAATGAATTGATTGACGCAAGCTAGGATCATATGTGTTCGTGATAGAACAATATTGTATTTTGTCTAGAATCCATGTGTTACATTGATTGTGACAGATTTTAACCTTCATGGAATATTATACTAGGGGCATGCCATCAGAAGATATCCCCATGAGGATGAATACTCATGCACTTGGACATAGTAACATTGGATTTCTTTTGAAAAATAACATTATTTTAAATTGATTATGGTATACTTACATTGATATGAAAGATTGCTATTGTATATAAGGATGTAGATGAGGTGATATTGTAAAATATCTTCCAGAATGATATTTCCCTAAATGCTTTAATTAATTTTACGTGAGATCATATATTCATTATTTTTGCTCATTTAAAATTCAATATACCTTGCTACGCCTAACGATTACTCTAGTGTATATATGAAGATTAACTTAAGAGATGCTTTTGAATGTTATGGTAATTTTAATTGATTTTTAAAGCAAAGTTCTGCTGAAGCTTACGAGAAACTTAACACGTTTCCTCATGCTTATGCTGAGATATAATAAATATCATGAGACACTCCAACCTAAAACTTTATGAATATCGTTTTAACGAAGTGTCTTAAGGAGAAGTAAGAATTTTGCAATGGACACACAATGTTAGCTAGAAAATAATGGAATAATTTTATGCAACAAAACTTTTTCCCATACTCAAATTGCATATATTTTCAGTTTTATGTACAAATATTGTAGATATGATGAAGGTTATGATTAACAAGATAATGATGAAAAATGTGATCATTGACAAATAACTTTAACCCAATAAATGTTTACCAATCTATTAATCCTGAATTTTAATTTCATATTTTCACTTTTCTCCTCCAAGATTTTTCTATATTTTAATAAATCAGGGTGTCCACCAAATCCAGATTTTAAAATTCCCTGACATTTCCCTGTTTTCCAGACATAAAACCAAGTTTTTTCCCTGACATAAAATGACAAAAAACAAAATTATAACGCAAGTATCAGTAATATTAAAATACATTTTAAAAAAAGTAATTAATGTGCATATTAAATTTCAAAACTTGAAAGTTTAATTTAGTCTAATTAAATTCACTTAAAGTTTTTTTTTTTTTTTTTTAATGTACTACCATTACTGCTTCAGTGAAGAAATTTCTTCACAGCCACCAATGACTGTCGAGCTTCTGTCTTCACCCTCCGCTTCTTTTCTTCTAATTCTTTCAGCAACAAAGCGGCCTTTCTCTTATTATTATTATTATTATTATTATTATTATTATTATTATTATTATTATTATTAATTTTTTTTTTTTTTTTTTTTTTTTTTTTTGCAAAGAATCTTTTACTTCCTGCTTCATGTTTCTCCTTTAGATTTTGAACATACAAAGCATGAGCACTCCTTGCAGCATGGAGCATGTTCTTATTAATGGAGACCTTTTCAATTCCACCAGGGTTTGGGATAGCATAATATATTATTCTTTGTGCTACAAGGGATACTTGTAGCATGTTCTTGACTATAATTTCTTTATTAAAAGTAAAACCACGTTCAAGTGAAGCATTTTCATGAAACAATATTAGTATCATTTTGAGAAATGAAGCCCACTTTACTGTTTTCAAATTTACTGTTGGAAAAACAGTGAAGCCAAAAGCGATCTAACCTCTCGTCTTTAGAAGTCAAAGAATTCACTTCTTCTTTCAAAGTATCATTCTCACAAACAGAAGTGAACCCCCTATGTACATGATCGGCTTCATTACCCGAGATCCATTTGTTTTCAACAAAGGCACTTAAAGCTATCCTTAGCAGCCTGCTGCTTACAGGCTACTTGGCTACACTTAGATCGAAACAAGAAATTAATTTAGTCAGTTTATATGCCAGCGGTGACCTTTCCAGTAACTTCTGGCATAAAGCTACCATTCCTCTTAGACAATCTGTGCGAAACACTAACATATCTCTATCATTTAATCCAGGAGTGCCATGAAGTGCTGCTTTAGCAGCAGAACCTATGTCAATTTTAGGTGCAGGCAGAAGATTTTCTTTACTGTCTAAATTCGTTTTAGGACATTTTCTGAAGACTGCAGCAACTCAGACTTAACAAACCTTGTCATGACATTTATCATCAATAAAAGATTCATAAAAGAGTGATGCAAATGGAAGATCTGTCTGAAACTTTTAGGATTTCTTTTACTGCCATTTTATATGAATTGTGCACAGTATGCAAGCCACAAGATCCAATGTTCAACAAAATAGGAGCATCTAGATCATCATTTAATAAATTACCAAAATTCTGAAGGAACTTTTTATAAACATTTGGACCATCCATTGAAATTTGTAAGTTTTTTTAGATAGAGTCCTTGCTGTGCTTGCAGAAAAAAACAAACAAATCTGAGGAGGTAGAATGACCAAGAAACATGGAATCAAAATAAGAAGTCCATACTTCATTAGTATCAGGATTGAAACTATGAACTACAAGATCCATTTGGTCCATCTGAGGAACTTTATTCAGTGACTCGTCAAACCCAACGGTGAAATGTCTGCACTTACTCAAGAACTTGTTTATGGAAATAGAGAGCTAAACCATGAGTGATTCTATACGCAACTTTTGTTCTGTGCAGTTGAACTTTCGAAGTTGTTTCAGAGTCGGGAAATATTACTGGAAACAAACGTACACGTACACTAGCTTCACTGGCATGTAAAGAATGGTGTTGCATGACAGTATGCATGCACCATATAATCTCAGCTTTGGTTACTTGCACTCTTGAAAGATAATTCTGTAGACATCTCGTCTCTGGTGAACCTTCTTTAATGGAAGAAGAAGAAGAAGTGGAGTCATATGTGATAAAGTTTGTTGTGGTAGCTGTGCCAGGCAGAGGGCAACTTGTGCGCTGCCAGGTATTCTCTACTGAGTTTAAGTCTCTTGTTACTTCACTATTCGAATGTTCCTTTTTAAAATAACTTGAAAGGGATAATGAGAACTGGCTGAACTTGACACTACTGGCATGATCTTTCCTGCCATGTGACTTTTTAAAGCCTGCTTCCCCATCTTGCTAACAGTAAATGATGTTTTACATATTATGCAGATTACAATATTATGCAATATGCTGAAAATTTGTCTTGAGGCATGGGTTTCAACCATGTTCTGAAAGTACCATCAAGCAGCCACCTTTCATTAAACAAAGTTTTTCTTGGCTTTGATGAAGATATTGTTAGCTGAAAAAAGAAGAAAGATAAGGATATTGTAAAAATCTTCTAAATAGTCCTAAATTCTGCACAGCATTCTTCTAAATTGACAGTTCGTAAAACCTGTGAGCATTGCCTTATCTATGCTGCCAGCACTCTACTGCTTCAATAATAGCTGATGCAATATAACTGCGGCACACAGCCCTCGTAAAATGTAATACCGTACTACAAAAATCACACGCGAATCACAAGTGAAAACAAATTCGCAAATCCTTCTAAGATAGTGCATGCACTTCCTAACAATATCCGACACAAGCAAGAATAGGTACATTATTAATAAGAATAAAAGAAATAAATTATTCGCAACTAATGACTGGCATGGGAAGGATGTTATATAGCTGATCGAGACCACGGTGCTAATTTTTGCTGAGTCACATTCTTGCCACTTGTCTTTCATGAACTATACTGAGGTATGATACACAGACTAACTATATACTAACCAACACACGGGTGTAAATACAATTCCATCTACAATGAACATTATTAAACCTATACCACACACACAGAGTGAGGTAGTTTAACCACATGGTGATGTAGAGAATACAATTGTCAGCCAGGTTTCGAAATTGCACTCAACCGATATAAATCGATATGAATGGCAGCTTGGGATTGGCTGGATCAAGACCAAATACATCCAAACATACTTCACAAACTCAAAATCTCTTAACCAACAAACAACCTTCATCCTTTTTTTAACGTTGCACCGACACAGATAGGTCTAATGGCAACGATGGGACAGGAAAGTCCTAGGAATGGGAAGGAAGCGGCTGTTGTCTTAATTAAGGTACAGCCCCCGCATTTGCCTGGAGTGAAAATGAGAAACCACGGAAAACAATCTTCAGGGCTGCCGACAGTGGGATTCAAACCCACTATCTCCTGAATGCGAGCTCACAGCTGCGCGCTCCTAACCGTACGGCCAACTCGCCCGATAACCTTCATCTCACAATGTGATGTCACTATTTTAAATCTTGTTCTGTATTCACAAAATTACACATGATATTACAAGCTACTAGTCGTGCCTCAAAACTTCCGAACCCCTCACACGAAAGATACATTGGAAATTCAAATGGCGCAGCCCAAATGGTGTTGCAATGCACTACACATTTACATAAGGCTTACCTACGTCAGCGCATTTAATAATAATGATCATGAGCACTCAAATGAGTATTAAGTTTAAGAGAATTTCACACTTTTCTGCATTCAGTCAGTGTTTTATGTCTGTTTTTACATTTTACGAGGTAAATAACTATCGTACAAGTCATTACATAGTAAACAAACACAGTCATCTGTTGGGTTGTGGAATTTTGTCTATATGCATATATTGTTGTGGAAGCCATGCATTTAAGCGATTAGAAAAACTGAGAACACAATATAGGCAAAATTCATCAAGCTCGCCATTCCTCAACAACACAGAATATTCAATAGTAAGCAGATCAAAACATTGAAAATTCGATCAATCTATCATATTGTACCGTTTTCATCGTCCTGATAACGAAATAAATGATGTCATACGGCGTTAAAATTTGCCATGCACGGTAATGAGATCATAGAGATTATGTAATTGAGCCATACATTTAAAAAGAACGAATGTATTAAATAGGCCGTGATTTCATAATATATAATACGGACGCATAAAATCAAGGAGGCCATGAATGTGACGGCAAAGATGTTCATTTGGCGAATCAAGTATGCCTAGGCCACGAAATTAGACATAAAGATATAAAGAATCCATGCGGCCGTGATAAAAAAATAATAGAAAGTTTTTTAAAATTGTTAAAAAAAGAAGTGAGTGAACAATAAAAAAAAAATTACGCAAGACTTCGAAGCAAGTTCATCCAAGAAGAAAATAGTCCTCGCGGGAAGAAGAAGGGAGATATATAAAAGAGCAAGAGCTAAAGATCCAGCACATTGAAGAATTTTTAAAGTTACGCCGATATCTGACCTAAAATTGAGGCGGAAAAGCAGAAGAAATTAAATAATATTTGGACAGTAGTCAGAATACAAACTGAAGGTCGTCGCGAAATACCAAAACAAATTAGACTTCTCATATGCTGATTGTCTGAATGAAAAATTAAGAGCTAATTCGATAATTTACTTGTTAAAGTGTGTTACGGGAAATTGACATTGAATTTCTGCTATAATAACCTGATACAAAACTATAATCTAGCTTCTTTGTAGTACATTTTGAAGGCTATGGTCGTAACATTAATTACGATGCTGGAAATATTTCTTTCACATGTGACTAACGGCTACAACATGAGAGGCTAAATCGGAGATGGGGCCGACTTTCCGACGTAGACCGCCCAGCTGTTCCTGCTAGCCCGAGTCTTGAGGCTACTGTCTGATGATGACGTAACGGATGTTGGAGACTATCTATGCAGCCCTAAGATGACAACATCGGAGCCTAACCCAGTCATCTAACATCGGCAGTCGCAAGTTAAGTTCCAAAGAATTATTTTATAATCTTGAAATTTATGTGTCGTAGACGTAGTATATAAATACTTGCAGTAAACATTGGTATGTAGCTTGTTATGAAGTTCTTCGTGATGAAATCTCAATCGATACTATTTTTGCAATGAGGTTATCCTAGTTGATTTATCATTATGGGAGTAGGTATTCTTCGAGTGTATATAATCAATGTCATGATATAGGAATGCTTAAAGTTAAACAAGGAGAGATTTCAAATGATGTTTTCAACCATTATGGAAATGAAACGACGTACACAATGTGATATATTCCAGACGTAACGTTTTAAAGAAGATAATTAATTTCTGAGTTGCTTAGACTTGGTTACTATTACGACGCGACTACATGTGAGTAAATATTAACTTATTTTGTTTATACATGTGTTTCCTTTACAGAATAACGTGATCATGTGTATTACAAGTGAAACTTAACCCAGAAATGCACCGCTGTAGTATATTAACGATATGTTAAGATGGTTTGCCGCCTAGATGGAAATGATTAATGTTTATGCAGGAAAGTAAGGATTTGAGCGACATGTTGATGTGGTTTTACGTATAATTATTCGCTGAGATATGTTTATGGTAATGAATGACGCGGTATTATAATATTTAATATTGGTATATGGAGAGATAAATATACTTATGAATTTTTGGTAGTAAATACGACGTGTTACTAACAAATAATGTTATTTAACGTATGCGGCATGATTTTAAAATAGTAATGCAAGATATATTGGGTTAATGATACATGTATACAATGAAATACGTCGCAGAATTCGTCTGTTGGTTACCGTAAATTGTCTTCAGATTAAATATCCAAATAAGGAATAAATAAGGGTAAACTTGTTGTCTTCATGGAGAATATGTGAACGTTGTAATGAATGTTATTTGATGTTTGGTCTTAAGGATATATTTTAATGGATAAAATGACTTCATAATTTGAATCTCTACCACAATTAAATAAATAATGTTACTAAATACATTCCTACAAATTTTATGGTACTTGATTGGACATAGGTGCAACCATAAGTCATGATAGGTATAATTTCTGATAGAACTACGATAATAACTGATCATTATACGATACCTACATTTAATTTTAGGATGTAATATGATTATTTTTACCAAATGACAAAACTGATCAATATTTTTCATTTAATGATCGAGATATATTTGAAATAGCCATTTTGAGCTATTATATACTTGAAAATTACTTGCAACTGCTGACGTTACGATTTTGGAAGATATGCATTTGTTTAGTGACAAAATATGAATGCAATATCAACGAAAATAAGCATTAAAAAAAAAAAAACAACAAGAGCCGAGGGACTCTAATTAAACATATTTATTATGCATTTTTTCTAAGGCTTAGGGACTTGGATTTTTTTAACCAATATTAATTTATCTGCTTACCAATTGATTGTCGTTATTAATATGAGATACTTAATTTCAAAGAATATTTGACTACATCCTCATCAAATATGACTGATACCTTCGATTTATGTGATTATGAGAATTTTTCTTTGTTTTTATGATGCAGATAACAAGTAATTAGCAAGAGGATTAATTGAATCAGATCGTAGATAGATTAGGTTTATATTTTTCAACAGAAAGAAGAGAAAGGTGATTGATGTAAATGACTGTTATCATATTTTCTTTTATGATTCTAGAATCATGAATAAAATTGTAGATTTATACAATTTAGAGGTTATTATTAAAAATAGGCTGATATAATTATGGTAGATAAGATGATTTTGAATTAATTAAAAAATATTTTTTTTCTCTCTCTCGCATGAATGGACATGGACAACTTAACTTCGATTCCGACGGATGGATGGTATCGCTGGTATTTTATTAAAAGGAAATGCGGTTTCCCAGTTGACCTCACGTATAAAAAACTATTCGCAGATGCATTTTAATTATCCCTGAGAGGTGTCGCGTGGCAATTTAGGAACTATTTTGATGACAAATGTGACATATGACATGAAGATTGCGGCGTTGCTTAATTTTTTTTAATGGCGCGGTCACCGATTTATTCATTGATTGATAGAAGCAAGTATAGCTACCGACACTAAGCATCGTTTTCATAAATGCACTGATCCATTCTACTGATCCGAAGAGATGATAGTCGGAGGAGGGGAAAATAGCCGGAGCATTTGATAGGTCGCCCATGATGGTGCAAGAAAATTATTCCCCACAGGATGGTGCAATATAGCTATTGATATTATTGGTTACTTCACATTCGAGATCACACTTTATTAACTTTTCATTACGATTTATTCCTGGCATAAAAGACATGCCCTAGAGTAATGTTATAAAAACTGAAAAATGTGTTTATATTACATGGATCTGGCAGAAGAATGAATTTCCAGAATTTTTCCTGAATTCCCTGACATTTCCTGGTTTTCCAGTTATTTATCAAATTCCCTCACATTTCCCTGTTTCCCAGGTTTTCCATACGGGTTGACACCCTGTAAATATTAGTGGTTAAGTTTTACTTTTGAGTCTTATTTATGGCTTACCATAATAATATAAGACACAGTCGAACCTCCCTTCTGCGGACACCATCGGTTCCGAAGAAAAATGTCCGTTACGAGAGGTGTCCGCTAAAACAAATTTGTAAAAATCGAACTTTTAAACGGCAAAGAACATCCACCTTAAATATAAGCATACATATCTTTATATTTATTATTCTAAGTCATTTCTGTGTTAGTATTTTATAGAGAGTAATTGTAAGTGATTTTACATAATTTACAAACATTACAGCTTCGTGAAATAATCCATTGTTACTCATGTTTAACAGACAAATGAAATGCTACGGTATTTCTGTCTCACTAATTAGCGCCTGTACTGTCTTTTCCTTCTCAAGCTGACTACCTGAGCTTCGACCTTATCAGCGACAATCCGAGTTACGAATAGAATGATGCAAGAAGGGAAGAAAATCCCCAGGTAAGTTGCGAGTCAACAGTCTCTGGCAGTATTTCTGGGCAATTAGAATTCTCGGAATAGGTCTGTACATCACTAGGTAAAACTGCATTCCGATCTACCTACTCTCCCCTTGCTTGCGAAATAGTACAAACATTCAAAAGGTATTTCCTTATGTCTGAAGAATGGTTTTAAAAGAAAGGATGACATGTGGTCCGGCGTAAAAATTGTCCAGCAACGTGTGAAGTGTCCGCTTAAGTCAAGTTGACGGGACAAATTACAATGTCCGCTGTCCGGAGTTCAAGATGTCCGCTAAAATGAGGCCAATTTAACACTTGTCTTACGTAAAATAAAATCGGTTCCAAGGAAAATTGTCTGTATAGAGAGGTGTCCGCTGAATAAGGGTGTCCGTTAGGGCAGGTTTGACTGTACCTTAGAGTTAAGGCAATGAATCAATGGGTAATCATATAAGATTGATACGTTGGATGGAGACATCCATCGAGTCAACCGGCAGGTAATATATTACTTGGAGTATTGGCGTTATCTTCTGATCCCACGTAAAACAAATATACCATCGACAACCCTGAGAGACTGGTTGGGATTTCTTTTACGTGACCCACCCTGGACGCGGGAAGGGCATAGTTTGCTGAAAATGCAAGCTACTGCTGTAATACCCACTTACAGCATTAATTTGCAATAGGAGAAATTAATTCAGGGTTTTTCAATTATTACAAGACATACAGAAAAGTGAAAACAAACGGTGTAAAAATCATGCTTCTTATTTTCATTGAGTATATTATGGTTGCTCCCACGCTGGTATCTTCATCTTGTCGCGATGTGGGAGCTTGCGTGCCTAAGTGATCCTGAGAGCTATGCCGGCGGGAGCATAAGCTCCTGGTAGGGCCACCCAAGCCGGACAGGTCAAAGGTGATAGGCCAGACTAAGAGGGATACCCTGGTCCTCCAGGTTGGGGGTTGATCATGGGGCTAACAACCCTATATCGGAAAAACAACTCGTTACGAAACTCACAGACAAGAATAGCCGGACTGATGATAATGGTAAACGACCCACGCGAGGAAATGGAAGATGCAAACGGAAATATGATATGTATGTAGTAACCTGGAATGTACGAACCCTGAATAAACCAGGAGCCCTAAACAATCTAAAACAAGAAATGGAGAAATATAATATTGGAATAGCAGCAATTCAGGAAGTCAGATGGAAAGGAAATGGTGTTTTTAGAAGTGGTAGATATACAGTTCTGCATAGTGGTGGAGCCAGAGGTACAATAGGTGGCACAGGCTTCCTAGTGGATGACAGATATAAGTCAGCAGTTTCGAATTTTAAACCTGTAAATGAAAGAATATGCACTCTAAGGATGAAGGCGCATTTTTTCAATATCACCCTTGTTTGTGTGTATGCACCTACAGAAGAGGCTGAGGATGAAGAGAAAGATATGTTCTCTGGACAATTGGAACAAGAAATAGAATGCATCCCAAGACAAGATGTAAAAATCATACTTGGAGATTTCAACGCTAAAGTAGGTAAAGAAGAAGCCTACAGGAAGACAATTGGGAAGGAAAGTTTGCATGATGAGTCAAATGATAATGGACAGAGGCTAATTGATTTTGCCATGGGAAACTCAATGGCGGTGAAGAGTACATGGTTTCAGAGAAAGAATATACGGAAAGCCACTTGGTGTTCACCAGATGGTGTCACCTTTAATCAAATAGACCATGTAGTAATCGATAGGAGACATGCATCTGACATACTACAAGCTGACAGTTGTAGGGGAGCTGATTGTGATTCGGACCATTACTTGGTAGGGGTAAAATACAGGCAACGTATTGCAACTTACAGATCTGCTAAGAAAGGGAAAGCTCCAAGGAGATATATGGTCTCAAAATTGAAAGATAAAGAAACTGCTCAACTATATGAATGCAGGATGGAGAAGAAATTGGAGGCTAAACAACAAAGCTGGGCAGTGGAAAACATCGAAGGAAAGTGGATTTTATTGAGGGATGCATTGCAGGAAACTCTGGATGAAGTACTAGGAGTGGAGGTAAAGACTGAAAGGCAAGGATGGTTTGATGATGATTGCAAGGAAGAAAATGTTTAGCAGAAAAACAAGAACATATGTAGAAGAATTTAGGAAGAAGAGGAAAGAGGCAGACAGAATTTGTATGAGAAAGAAGAGAGAGGCAGAGAGGAAATGGATTACAGATTTGGAGGAACAATATGATATGCAAGAAGTACGGAAGTTCTATGGGAAAATAAAGGACATACAGAAAGGTTTTCAACCACATGCTGTATTCTGTAGAGATAAAGAAGGAAACATGATTGGGGGAAGAGACCGGATTCTTGACCGATGGGCGGAATACTTTAATGAACTGTTGAATGTGGCTGCAGAGACGGTCAGATTGGAAGAAGAGGATGGGCAGCCTTGGCAGGATCCTAGCCTAGATTTAAAACCAGTGCCTCTACCATTTATAGAAGAAGTGAGGACGGCAATTAAGTACTTGAAGAATAATAAGGCTCCAGGAAGTGATAACATTTCGGCTAAGATGATTAAATACGGGGGTGAACAGTTGACGCAACTTGTTCACCAACTAATTGTGGAAGTTTGGGAAACAGAACAAATGCCAGAGTGTTGGAGCTTAGCAATTATTTGCCCAATTCATAAGAAGAAAGATAAAGCAAATTGTGAAAATTATAGAGGTATATCTTTGCTTAGTGTGGTTTATAAGGTCTTAGCCAAGGTTTTGTCTATGAGACTCACTCCACTGGTTGAGCAGATACTACGAGACTACCAAAGTGGCTTTCGACAGGGTAGATCAACAACAGATCACATCTTCACTGTCAGGAAAATAATGGAGAAATGCTATGAATATAATGTGGATTTTCGGCAGGCTTATGATAGTGTGAAGAGAAGGAAACTGTATCAAACAATGATGGACATGGAGTTCCCAACTAAATTGATAAGACTGGTACAAATGACCCTAACAGGTACTAAATGCATGGTTAAAATAGAAGGAAATCTTACTAAAGAGTTTGAAGTAAACCAAGGTTTGCGGCAAGGGGCCGGATGTGTTATCTACCCTGCTCTTCAATATGGTTTTGGAGCATGTGATGAGAAAGGTGGAGGTCAGTAATCCAGGTGGTACGCTGTTCAACCGTGTAACACAGAATCTGGCTTATGCTGATGATGTTGATATGCTGTCTAGAAGATTGAAAGATCTAGAGGAAGGACCAGATAGATTAGAAAAGGAAGGAGGTGAAATGGGCCTAAGAGTGAATAATGCCAAAACTCATTACCTGTTTGCATCTAGGAGGACCGTAGTAAGGGAAGACAAGTGCATAAAATTAAATGGGATTAACTACGAGAGATGTGAAAAGTTTAAGTATTTAGGAGTGCTGGTGACAAAAGATAATGACATGAAAGAGGAAATAAAAGCGAGGATTGCTGCGAGCAATAGGGCTCACTTAGCTTTATTGAAAGTGTTTAGATCATGCAGCCTTGGTAGAAGATTAAAGTTGACAGTCTATCGAACAGTATTACGACCAGTGGTAACTTATGGCTCTGAAACATGGACAATGACCAAAGTAGATGAAGAACTGTTGAACAGATGGGAGAGAAAAATACTGAGAAAGATTTTTGGCCCCTCCCCCTTGAAAAAAACGATGCTTCAAGGTTTTCCCGTAGTACCATCCAGTTTTGAGACAGTCAAGATATAAATGAAAAATAAACACTCTCTTAAAGAGGAAAGTTTAACAAAACATTAAATCCTTTTGGGATATCATCCTCCTTCTTTCCCCTTATACAGCTCCTGTCGGGGCATGGTATTTAGGGTGATTCTCCACCTTCCTCTCTCCTATCAACATTCTTCTTCCACCATTTAGTCACAGTCCAGGGTCGTTCTTCCACTCTTCTTTATTAAATTGACCCACCTTGTTCTAGGTCTCCCTCTTTTCACTCCCTGTCCCTCAACATCTTCATCATCTGTTTTGGTGTTCTCTCTCATCCATTCTCTTTACAGGTACAAAATATCTTAGTTTACTCTTATCAGTTCTCTCATTTAGGTTTTTCCATTCCAACTTCCTTTCTCACATACTTGTTTCTCAATCTGTCTTTCTTTGGCTTTCCTATCATACTCAAGTATTTCATTTAGCTGGCCTGAATTCTATTCTCCACCCTACCTGTCACTGTAAAGGTCTCGGTCCCAAAAGTCAATATGGTTGCAAAATACTTTTTGCACATTATCTCTCAACACTTCTTTGGTACTTCCTTATTCCTGGCAAGATTTGTTACACTCTGGTAGAATGCAATGCCCTGTTGCACCCTCCTGCTAATCTCCATGTCCAGTCTTGTATTCTGCATAAATTCACTCCCTAGGTATTTGAAACTGTCAATAATTTAAGGCTATGATCACCCATTTTCACAATGACTTTCCTCCCCATTCCTACATGCTTTCTTCGTCTCCTTTACAATTTTGTCAATAATCATTAGAAACGTGTTTTTTTTTTTTTTTTTTTTTGCTAGTGGCTTTATGTCGCACCGACACAGATAGGTCTTATGGCGATGATGGGATAGGAAAGGACTAGGAGTTGGAAGGAAACGGCCGTGGCCCTAATTAAGGCGCAGCCCCAGCATTTGCCTGGTGTGAAAGTGGGAAACCACGGAAAACTATCTTCAGGGCTGCCGAGAGTGGGTTTCTCTCATTAAATTCTGACATTCCCTTTTATTACCAAGATACTTCCCCTTACTTTCAATCTTTTCTACCCCTATTCCATTCTTGCCATGCTGTCTTCTTCCAATGCTTCTCTCAGATTCTCATTCCACCTCGTCTCCTTTTCTTTCACACTCGAATGTTCAACTGCAGGCACACTCTGCCCCACTTACAATTGCAATTTTGAACTTGGACTATTCATCTAAAAATCATTTCTAGTTTAGTAACTGGAAATTTTTGTTTCAGTCTCTACAGAAGTTCTTCCTGTACATTCTTTTCTTTTTAATTTCTACACTTCGATTTTACTACCTTTATCTCCTTCAATTTTTTCTCTCACTCCCCTCTCATCTTTCCTATCTACATCAAATGCTTCTCTTGGTACATATGTTACATCCATTAACTGTCTGTGATTTACCCTTTCCACCAGAAAGTATTGATTACGTGGATAAAATAACAAAATAACTTATTGTCATTATATAAAGTCAAATATCATTAATACGGAGCCAAAGTGATTTATATAACATGTGTCCCCTTCAAATTTGGCCTATAATAAACATTTTATTGTGTGTTAAAATGAGGCTATTATTTCATTAGTACGGGTGAAATATTTCCCGTCCTTTGTTACAAAGACGTGTCTGCATGCACACAACTGGATTTTACCAGCCGAGATAGAAGTATTGATTTTTCAATCGACTAATCAGCTGTATCACATGACCCAGTGGGAACTCTCGAGGCCATCGCAAGGTGCATTGCACGTGTCAAAATCTTCTAGTGAGAGTACTTTTGAGAACTGTAGTAACCTATCAGGTGTAAGATAACGGCCAATTACGAGTCAATTTGGAGACACACCCACCTTGAGGAACACTTATATACAAGTTTTCCGAAGAAACGCTCTCTTACTTGCATTCTTCTACTTGGATTTTTATGACGCGGGCACTATGTCACTTTGATAATTGAACTCTGCAATATTTCAACTCTGCGGCATTATGAATCTACTACCCTCTTACAGTATAACAGTCAACGAGCCCGGCAGATTTTCAAAGGCTAAGTTAAGTGCTGTTCATCTATAAAATTTGTTGTATTTGTGTGTGGAACATCTACTAAAATTTTGTGTCAGTTTCAGCCTTCATTGTATCAGAAGAAAGAAGAGGATTGCCACGTGTTTACTGGAGTTCATCAAAATGTTTACACTACTTGAAGAGGAAACCTACATTATTTCTGGTATGAACTTGGCTGCTGTGATGGTGTACTAAAATGTAGGCAACATCTAACATGGGGAGATAACGATGGAAGCAGATGACCAGCAACATGTGATCCAGTAATTCCAGATAATCGGCAGAAATCCAGTTTCATCATACATTTAAGTACCAATTTATAATGTTTTACCTGTTCATCTTTGTAGAAATAATGCTTACTTATTTATTAGAGGTAGTATTTCTATTAGATTTGCAGATTTAGCTAATATTTTCATTCTTCTTTCACATGGGAATTGGTAGAGTTGTCACGTTGTGTGTGAGTGATTATTGGATTCTATTAAAGTAGCTAGACTGTGTGCGTGTCTTCTATAATTACTCTAAATGTCCCAATTAATAGTTCAGTGTTATTTAAAAATCTTTGTCCTCACGCATAAAATTTTGAAATTATTTTCAATGTGGAAGCCATGTGGGACAGATTTACGGCATACTTGTTACGCCGGATTTCAATGTAAATTTTCTTGTTTATCTTGTTGGATTTCACACATGTTAGTGTCATCTGGTTCATTGTTGAACTCTGATTTAAGGGAAATTAATATCTAGCATGTTTAATAATAATAATAATAATAATAATAATAATAATAATAATAATAATAATAATAATAATAATAATAATAATAATTGTTATTAATAATAATTATAATAATAATAATATATTATTATTATTATTATTATTATTATTATTATTATTATTATTATTATTATTATTATTATTATTATTATTATTCCAGCTCAGGTTAAACCAATGATTAAGGGCCATGAGTTTAAATATTGCTTGACCTTGTTGTAAGATGTTAATATGTGCTCAATTAGGTAGAATATGAGCCTGGAACATGGCAGAATCCCGACGAATCAATTTACTGTATTTATTGAATTATTTAATTTATTTGAAGAGTAAGTGTTTGGTGAAACATAACTTATTCAAATGTGGAGCACGTGTTGATTGATGAGTGTAGATTTAAGTAATAATAAATGTCATGAATCATGAATTCAAATGCTAATGTTTGACCTGTATTATGTGCGTATCTGTAGATGTCAATTCTTCCAAATATCAACCGCTGATATTATTATGACCAACGTTGTGAAAAATTCATCATCTCTGACAAAGTGATCACTCAGATTTTCATCACATTTCTGAGAGAGTCGTAAATGGATTTTTTTACTGATACCGACATCGTGATATTTCAGGTGCAGGTGGTAAAAATCAAAATCTAACTTTCAAAGCCTAGAATTCGATGTAAATAATGTAAATATTATTTGTGTGTCTTTGTGTGAATGTTGTGCGAGTGTTGTAGTGATTTTCATTGACTTGTGATATTTTTGAAATGTGGTTTTGACCTAGCCACGTGTTCATCATGTTGGGCCCAGGTTATCAGCATCGTTGTTTGAGTTGATTTGATTTATTGGAAGTTAAACCTTCAGCGAATTTTATTTTAAAATTAAGTTGAGGCAAGATTAAGGTACCCAACACCAATGAATAAGTGCGTATTATTTCAATCGTGTGGACAAAGTTCACTGTTATTGTAAAGCTTGTAATGTTAATTTTTTCAAGGCGTCAGATATTAAGAGTTAACTTCACGTGTTGTTCAGTCAAATATTGAAGGAAGTTTCATGGAAATAATAATTGTGAGAGTATAATTTAATGGAAATAAGTCTGAGAGAGACATGTTTAACTAGTATTTCTTACAAATACATTTTTAAGTACAGTTCAATGGATCTCATGTTTGATGAATGATATAAGATAATTTAAGCTTATCCACAAGTAGGACGTGATTAAATATTTTTTTGGAGAAGATTTTGCAAAATAATTACGCCATAATTTACTTCATTTACTTAAAGAATTTAAAATTTCATTTTGAAGGAGTGGATGTTATCATGAATGAACCTGATAATTCAAAATGACTTAGAATCATTTACGAGCCAGACAGCTCAGTGAGATTTGAAATTTTGCAACCTGTAAATAATTACAGTATTATTAGCAGGAGGTCCTCGCAACATAAAATTTTAATTTATTTTCATTGAGCCAGAAGTAGGCTAATGTTAGTTTGTTATATTTGCAGTGTAATTCAACTTCGAAAGGTCGGAGAACAATAATGCTGTATCTAAGGAAACTGGCTGAGAAGATTTCTAATCTTTGAATTACCACCACCACCATTATCATCATCATCATCATCATCATCATCATCATCATCAACATCATCATCATTTCCCAACTCCAGTTTCCCGGGAATGGTGTACAAGCGCTCGCCATCTCCTTCTGTCTTCATACATCTCCTGATCCAGTACATCCTCCCATTTGTATCCTCTCTCCTCCACATCTGATCTTATAGTCTCTATCCAACATTTTCTTGGTCTTCCCTGTGGTCTTCTTCCTACGAGATTAAGGTCAAAATATTTTCTGGCATGTCTTTTCCTGTTCATTTTCATTATGTGCCCATACCACTGAAGTCTGAGTTTCTTTATGACACTGATAATAGGAACCTCAATACCAGCTACTTTCTTATTCACTTCATTTCTGATTTAATTATTATAATTTGTTATACATGTTATCAAGTGCTAGTTTGTAAATAAATGTCAAAACCTGCTGTTTAAAATTTAATTTTTGTATCATTGTCGCTAGCCCTTGTATCTTTCCCTGCCTTTAAAAGTAAGCGAAGCCAGACAGCGAACGGTCCACCATTGGGACTCCCACTCTCCAGCTGAGCACGTCAGGAATAATGGGGGCACATGTAACTTCCCTATGGTCCAATAAGTTCTTCCTTTCCCCGTCTTTCGTTTCCCACCTGTGAATTTAAGCCTCCCATTATGATCAATCCCACATCAGTTACCTCATTTTCTAGTTTCCTCAAGAATTCCTCAGTATGCTCCTCCTTGTTTTCTGCCTTGGTGCATACACTTGTATGAAGTCCTTCACTTCATTCCTCATTCTAAGTCAATTTTCATTATCTTGTCGCTGATGTACTCTACTGTATCCACACCCTCCTCTAGCTGTTTGGAAATTATCAGGCCCATGCTATTTTTTGCCTCTCAGCTACCACTCCAGTATAGTGTAAATCCTTCCCTCATTCTTTTCTTTCCTTTCCCCTCCCATTTAACTATGCTCATCCCCATCACTTCTATGCTCTCTTTATCCATAAAACCCCCCACTTTTTCAGTCTTTCCTGTCAGGGTCAAAAGGCTGATTATGTCCACCATCATGTTCTTGGCAACTGCTCACCCATTTTTTACAGTTCCCCCAGCACCTGAGGAACTATGCATCGCTTCAGGGTACACCATAACCATCTCGGAGGCAAGTTTACAAGTACCATATTCATGTTTAGGCTATTAATACAGTGATGCTGTCACTCCCAGAGGCATTTTGTACCTACTAACAGGTGCAACTTTAAGCTCTTCCACAGCAGTATAGACGTCATTTGAAACCGGTTCACTGAAGTAGAGACTTTGCTGACAGGAGAAAATTCTTCGGTTTTATCTGTCGTTGCGACTGGAGTCCTTTTCTGCCATCTAAACCATTGACCTTGTTCTGCTTTCTGGTGAATTTATGCATAATTTCCTAAGCTCCAAAGTGAGGACATCTCTGTCCATAGCCATTGGTCCCCCTCCCACCTACGGGTGTCAAGTTTGGTAATAGCTGCTTGACCATCAGCCAGACAGTTGCAGGTAGCACCATCTACTGTCACATACTGTAACAGAATGATCCTAACTTTACCACTCTTTTTGGGATAAGAACTTCAAAACAGAAAATAAGCTGTTGAAACTTTTTTTTTTAAAGTTCAGACCAAAGAGTATTGTTGCTTACTGTAAATGTATCAAAATGTTCAATTCTTGAGTATTAATTCTAAAAGAATTTATATTTGTAGCCCCACTTTGTCAATGCATAAAAGACTAAAACATTACCCAAGTGTTAAAATTAGTTATAATAAAATATTGTACATGTTAGAGCCCTATTTGGGTAATCCTCAGCCAATTATACAGTTATAAAATATGCTAAACAATTTAAATGGATAAGATGAAAAACATGAAAAATCAAAACACCTTAAATAAAAAGTTGAAAAATTGCAGAATCAAAAAGTCAGCAGCCAATTCTAGAATAGATGCCATTCCTTTTAATGAAAAGGATAATCAAATTTTTAACCTACCCATCAAAAATCTCAAGAGAGTTATCTTTGAATGAAACAGAACGAACCACCATAAGTAAGCGTCCCAAAAATAACTGAAGGAATTCTTCCAAATCTAATATCGTATTTACGCGAATAATACCTGCATATTTTTTTAAAAAATTTGAGGCACGAAACTGGGGTGCGGGTTTTATTTGCATCAATGTTGACATTTAAAAAAAAAAAAAAATCAGCCTTCCTAAAGTTAGGGTATGGGGATTATTCGGTGGCAGGAATTATTCGCGTAAATACAGTAATTTGACACCCACAGTAACTGAAATTGAACAGGATATTAGCAATTTGCCATTAGAAAATCTAGATGAGTCAAGATACAAAGTTAGGAAAAGGTAAGCAAGATATTTAAAGAACAAAAATCTGAAGAGTCACATAACTACAACAAACAACTAATAAGTATTAAAAGAAAGATTAAGAAAATAAACACCAAACCTGAAGAAGGGAATACCACTGTTTTGATGACAAAAAATGACTATATATCAATAAAAGATTTTTTATTTAAAGATAATAACTCCTAAAATAATAAAGGATCCCACTAATAAAATTCTAAACAATTGCTTAACCCGGCACACTAGGTTACTAGGAACAGAAGCGGGCATGAGGTGAGATTTCCCCTTACACATGAAACAAATAAACTCATCTTTCTAGTTTAGTTGTAGATTTTATTGGTCAATTAAAGTTTTCTGTATTTGTTTTAGCTTTACAATATTTTCGTTACAAATATAGGGTATTCTACCTTGCTTAATCAGTATTACAAATATCTCTTTCAAGCATGATTCTGCCAATTTGAGATTGGTCATCATCATCATCTGGATATCCTTCCAGCAGGCCGGGTAAGCTTCTTTGTGGACAATATGCCTCCATCAGTTCCTTTCATTATAGAGTTTCTCTCCTTTCACATCCTGCAGTGTTGTTCCTTTCTTGATAAGATCTGCATTTATTTGGTTCAGTCACCTTCTTCCAGGATGTCCAACAGGTCTCCTTCCAGGTACTGCGATTTACCAGCACTGTCTGGGGGTTCTAGTCTCTTCCATCTTTTGCACATGGCCAAACCATTTCAACTGTGCAATACGTAGTTTTTTTTTTTTCCATCGTACAGGTCACTTGCATGTCATTTCTGATGCACTCATTTTTAATTCTGTCTCTTCTTATTTTTTGCATAGCAGATTGTAAAAGTTTCACTTCACATGCTTTCATTTTGCTGATGTCTCTTTTCAATAACACACAGGTCTCCAACCTATGTGTCATGATTGGCAGGAGGTAAGATTTGAACATTGTTTGTTTGACTTTTGCGGAAACTGTCTTGTCCCACACTAGATTTCGTACCTGATAGAAAAACGTGGAACCTTTTGTCACTCTGTTCTGAATTTCCAATTTAGCACTCCCCTGGTTCGATACAATACTTCCAAGATAACTGAAGCTTTCTACACATTCAATTCTTTCTCCATGAAGTTTGAGGTCACATTCGCTGGGTGTTCTGCTCAATTTCATTGCTACAGTTTTCTTCTTACTCACAGTTAACTTATATTCTTTAAATCTGTTAACCCAGCAATCTAATTTCCTTTGGACTTTCTGCTCCGTTTCTCCCCAAATGGCAACATCATCTGCAAACACTAATGCATTCAAATCTCCATGTCTGCAGCTTTAATTTCCTCAATGATTACATCCATGAGTGCAAGGAAAAGAAGTGGAGATAGTACACTGTCTTGTTGTACACCTCTCTTTGTTTGGAACCACTCAGATCTACCATTCCCTATTTGTACACTACTTTCACAGTTTTCATATAGTAATTGAATCTTACAAATTAGAGAACTTGGAGCCCGTAGTTTATGCAGACATTCCCATATTTTGCTTCTTGGAACACTGTCATAGGCTTTTTCTATATTTGGGAACACTACTATCAGATCTTTCCCCTTTCCCAGTACTTTTCCATTAGTTGTCTAATGGCAAAAATTAGGACTATTGTTCCTCTATTGCCTCTGAAGCCGTGTTGTTCTTCTTCAAACTTAATCTCTTTGCTATCATCATCATCATCATCATCAGTTTTCCACTCCAGTTGCCCGGGTGTGGTTTACGAGCACTCTCCACTTCTGTCTGTCCATGTACCACTCTTCTCACAAGACGACATCCCAGCTGACTCCTCTTGTTCCTATGTCCTCTTTCACTTGGTCCAGCCATCTCTTGCTAGGTCTTCCTACTGGCCGTTTTCCAGCCACAACTGTGTGTAGCCATTGTTTTGCTGTCCTTCTATCTTCCATTCGTTTGACATGGCCAAACCATTTCAAACGGGCCCTTGTCACTTTTTCATTCAGGGATGGGTACACACCAGCTTCCTCCCTTATTCTTTCATTCCTTGCCCTGTCCCTTTTTGTCTTCTGTACCATAGTTCATAGGAACTTCATTTCTGAGACTTGTAGTTTGCTATCCACTTGTTGGGTTGTTGTGCAGGTTTCTAGGCCATGTGTTATTGTGGGGGTGAAGTATGATTGGAATAGAATCTGCTTTGATCTTAAGGGAACTTGTTCGTTCCAGAGGAGGTTCCGAACTTGATGGTAAAACTGAGCTGATTTTTTAATGCGGTTGTTAATCTCATGCTGTATTCTGTTATCACTTGAAATGATGCACCCAAGATATTTATATTGGTCTACTCTTTCCAGCTGTGTACCTTCCAGCATTATTTTTCCTTTCTTCTTCTGCCTGTTGACATACATAGTAACAGTTTTTGATTTATTTATTGTTAATCTGTGTGCTTTCAAATGTTCATTCCAGGTGTTCTGCCTCTCTTGGACTTCCTTCTCTGTATTTCCCCAAATTACTACATCATCTGCAAATGCATTGATGTCCATATTGTTGTTCTGTTTAATTTCTTTCATGACTTCATCCATGACAGTGATAAAAAGTAAGGGTGAAAGGGTACTGCCTTGTTGCACTCCTTTAGTGGTTTGGAACCAATCAGAATTACCGTTTCCTATCTGTACGCAACTGCAGCAGTCTTCGTAAAGCCTTTTAACTTTCTGGATAAGCCCTTTGGGTACATTTTTCTTTCTTAAGCATTCCCATATAGTCTTCCTTGGAACACTATCAAATGCTTTTTCGAGATCCAAAAACACTAGTGTTAAGTCCTTGCCCTTCTCCCAATGCTTTTCTAACAGTATTCTAAGTGCAAATATGAGATCAGTAGTTGATCGGTGTTCTCTGAATCCATATTGTTCTTCCTGTACTTGTGGTTCTATTATTTTCCTTCGCCTTTTTTCAAGTATTTTCTCAAATATTTTCAAAACATGAGACAATAAAGTGATCCCTCTATAATTGTTACATTTCTTCCGGCATCCTTTTTTGAAGAGAGGTATTATTATTCCCTTTTTCCAATCATCTGGCTATCCTTCCATATTGCATTAATTACTCTATGAAGCCACTGTATTCCTATTGCACCAGTTGCTTTGATCATATCTGCACTGACTTCATCAAATCCTGTTGATCTTTCTTTGGGCATACTATTAAGGGCCGTCTCTACTTCCTTCCATGTTGGTGGGCTCTCTTGGTCAGGCTCATCATTGCAGCTTAAACTGACCTGCGTGGTTACATCATTGGAGTCCTTCCCAGTACTGTTGTATAAATTATCAAAATAGGATTTCATGATCTTCCTTATTTCTGTCTCTTCCCTAACTATGTTACCATTTGGTTCCTCTATTGCAGTTATGTATTCATTGTCTCTTCTTATATTTCATATTGTTCGGTAAAGTAGTTAAGAATTAGCTCTGCTGTCTTGCTCTAGTTTTTCTGTGAAATCAGCCCAAGCTTTCTGTTTTTCTTCGGCCACAATTTTCTTTACTCGTAGCTTCTGATCTCTGTATTTCTTCTGCAGTTTGTTTACTCTAGATTCATTCCTTTGACTTCCTTTTTGCATTTCTTTGTCTCTGGCTTTCCTGGTTTCATTTTTCGCTTCCACAGCAATCTTCACCTGATCATTCCACCAAGGAGTTTCTTTTGCCTTCATTTTGCTATTAGTTTTACCACAAACTTCTACTGCAGCTCCGACAATGCTTTCTTTGAATCTAGTCCACTCGATGTTGCCTTCTTGTAATGCATCTCTTCGCTATGATATTTTTTTAATATCTTGAGGCAGTGTGATAGCAGGGTAATTCGTCTGTAGTTTACATTTTCTTCTGCTTCCTTTCTTGAATACTGGTATGATCAATCCTTTTTTTTCCATTCATCTGGTATCTTGTTTTCTCTTACTCCTAGGGTTCGATGTAGCCACTGAAGACCTTGTATTCCTGCCGCTTTGATTATACCTGCAGATAATCCATCTACTCCTGGTGATTTTCTTCTTTCATAAACTTCAGCGCATTTTCTGTTTCTGACCATGTAATTGGTCTTTCTTCTTCTCCGTGTTTGATAGGTTCATTGTTTTCATGCTCCTCTTCTTCACTGCCATTTAACAATTGTCAAAATAGTTTCCCATTACTTCTCTGATGTTTTCTATATTCTGGATTAGGATTCCATCCTCTGTTTCAATTGCTTTAATATCCTCTTTGTCTGATCTCCCACTCTTCAATATTCCACACATCTTTTTGATTCCCTTTTGAGTCCTCCTCATCCTTCTCTTCCTTCACAATTCTCTTCACTAATAATTTCTTATCTCTATATATATATTCCAGGTCAGCTATTTTTTGGTTATCTTGTGGTAAGACACCTTGCATTTGCTTTTGCTTCTCAATATCTTTATGTTTCTTTGCCATACTTCGGTCTTTAATAGCTTCTCTTACTTTTTCACTCCACCAACTGGTCTCTTTCTTCTTTTTTCCTCCTCTAGTTTTGCCACATACTTCTGCTACACAACTCACTAGTGTTGTTTTGAACAGGTTCCATTCCTCCCGTGTACTTTGTAATTAATTCTTCAGTACCTTTTCCCTTACTAGCTCTTGAAAAGCTTGTTTTACTTGCCTCACCTTTCAATTTCCAATCTTTTATTCTTGGTATTTTCTCTGTACTTGGTACTCGCACAACCTCATAGTAGAAGTCAGCTATTAGTAGCATGTGATCGCTGTCTAAACATTCACTGGGAATAACTTTTACATCTCTCACGCCTTCTCCACTTTTTCTATCTGTTATTACATAAACAATGACTGTTTTAGTTCTTCCATCCCAGCTGTACCTGGTTATTTTATGGCTGTGTTGTTTCTTGAAGGAGGTGTTTTTTATTATCATGTTATTTCTGGCACAGAAATCTAGGACATTCTAGCCTTTAGCATTCCTTCCCCCATTACCTCTTCATAGCCTGTTCTATCTACTCCAACTTGGGCATTTAGATCCCCTATTATCATAATATTATCCTCTTGTACATGGTCCTCCAAATTTTCAAGGAACTCTTGCTTTCCATCATCATTACTTCCTGTCTGTGGGGCATATACTTGGATTATTGTGAGACTGTTACTGCCAAGTTTTACTCTGGCTTTCATTATTCTTTCACTTATATATGTGATATCTGTTATGGCTTCAATATCTATATGTAATACTGTTGTCGGTGGTGAGTTCATAAAGTGGATGGAATCATTTAATTCTTGACATTATAATAAAAATTTGTCATGATATCGTCATTGAAAAAACTAAGGAACTCTCAAGACATTTTCGAAGAATTAAATTAAATATTTGTTTGTTTGGTATGTGTTTTATTTGTTGTGAGTTTTTTGTGAATTTAAAGAATTTTCAGGACTTAAAGGAAAGACTGTTGATATTTACTCAATCATTATGAGAGTTGGAGGAAATTGTATTTTGGGTATCGGAGATCTCCAGTAGTATGTTTGTTGTAACCCATCTTTTGTAACACTCTGTATTTGCCACGTGGAGACACACAATCGCTGAGTTTTGCAATCGAAATCTCTAGAATATGTTTCCCACATTACCATATATGGTGCTGTAATCCTATTGGTGAAAATAACAATAATTTTTATTGGTGAAAATGTCGGGTCGAATCACAGGTAGCTTCCCTGTGGCTGTTTGAGTGTTTCTCTATTTCCGGCCTCTGGCTCCTTAGCAGGAGCAGGGCTCTGACCCGCGTCTTTGGTTTTCATACGTCTTAACAATTGGACGCACCTTGTAAGGCGGTCCGCTCAGCGACTCCAGTCCCTCGGGGTGAGCATGTTTTCTTTTCTCAAAGGTTAAAATAATATGTAAATTCATTTGTTCGGAGTTCACCTTAGACCCTGGTTTTCACCGTTTCGTTCTGTAATACCTTAGCTCGTCAGCTAGGCATATCTTTTGTTTTGGAGGCAATTCTGTTTTATTAACCTTTTGTGTAATGTAAAATTTAATTTTCCATCCGGGTTGCCTCCTGTAGTGCTGTGTCAATTTAGGGTAAGCCTGTGAAGCTATGCGTCTCTCGCTGATGCGTATTGGGAGAAGACAGCAACTCTATAGGCCTCTGCATTAAATTTCAAATTCCGTTGTTATTTTCCTTGTAAACTATTGGTAATAATTTGTAAACTCTTTGTAAACTAGCCATGCGTCTTGTTGGGTGTGCTAAGTACCAACTGATGAGCCCAACTTAGCACATGGGGGTGAAACGCAAGCAACCAAGAATGAGTTAACTGGAAAATTTATAACGTCCAATAACGGACCATTATATTGGTATTATAAATTTACTCATTCAGGACAAATATTTCATGTTCCCTATGGGAATCAACATCTATATCATCTGATGGCCAGGCAGACATCAATTTTTGGAAACGAGACAAAGTCTCTCATAGTGCATTGGTACTGCTGGTGGCTTCAAGTAGCCTATGCAGTGGCTTCCACGGTATGCACTAGCCATGCATCTTGGTGTTTGTGCTAAGTACCAACTGATGAGCCGAACTTAACACATGGGGGTGAAACACAGGCAACCAAGAATGAATTAGCTGGAAAATTTATGTCCAATAACGGACCATTATATTGGGCGATGTTGGAGTCGATTAGTTATACCCGTCGACTGCTGTTCTCTAAAAAAGAAAATCGAAATGAAAGAGGATAGCACGTTTTCGTAATAAATGCATAAATATAACATGGCCGATAGCAGTTGTTAACTCGTTAAAAATAGACTGAAGTAAACGATCTGTTAATTTTAATGTTACATACGGAAATTAAGTAAGAATGTGATACGCCTCAAGATATGGCAGAGTACCTACATCGATGATTTCAGAGGATAGTTCATATCTACTCACGTCTAGTTAAATTTTGGAAAGGCTATTTACGTGTAAAATTTTAGCGAGGAGATTATAATTTCTCTACATGCGTTTAAAATATGTTTTCATTATCCATATACGGTTAGGTTAGGTGACGCCGTTTGAAAAAGAAAACTGAAGTGTTTGCCTCTGGAGTGATACCATATTTTTCCGAATCCAAAACTACGTATTCTTTTCTCAGAATCAGAAAACTCAAGGGTTGTCTTGCATTTGCGGCCTGGCAGTAAGTTAACGGATACCACTGGCAACTACCGCGGTAACTACGCTCCTTCTTTTCACCCCCTGCACGTGCACGCACACACAAAATTCGTGGACAATAAAAGACCGCCTCTTTATTATACATCGCTAGCCGTGACAACCGGTTGTACAGTGCCTGTGTGTAACGTCACTGGATCTCGGGAAATAGTGAAGAGAGAATGACGTTCTATTAGCCTCTGAAAAAAAGTTTCTCAAATCTGCAGAATGGCATCAAAACATGCGAGCCTTCGAATTCTTAGGAAGGCAGGCTACTCAGTGGCAGAGTTATAACGTGTCTATTGTACTTGACGCTTAATAAATGTAAGTTTTATAGACAGCAGGAATATTTTCGTGATGGATAGTCGTATTGTAAGGATACGTGGAAAAGGTATTGCCGGCAAATGTTCGAAGGGTTTTCGTCGATATTATGATGCTAATTTAGAATGTAGAATAACTGTGCAGCCGCAAGAAAATACGGCATAGGCCTAACTAAAGCCAATATTTGGCATTAGCGTGAAGACATAGAGCTTTAAAAATGCGTACCGTACAAAAATGCAAGCAGTAGTCCGCGACGCTTCAAAAAAATCGAAGATGAAATTTTGAGGTATGTGCACGAAAAATGCAAGGGCGGAAGGCGCAATGAACTCGTTCATTGACTTTCACCGTCTGCAATTAGGACTGTATATCGCTAGCCGGCAAGCGAGACGTATGTGTAGTGGTAGCCGGTTATATCTGACGCTGAGTAAAAGTAAGAGTTTTATAGACAGCAAGAATAATTTCCTGATGGATCGTTGTATTTTAGAGACCCATGGAATAGGTATTGCCGGCAAATTTTCAACGGGTTCTCTCCAGTATAATGATGCCAATTTTAAGTTAATGGTCATTAATGACGCCAATCTTAAGTTAATGGTCGTTAAACCCACAGAAATAAAGAATAATTGCGCAGCCATTTAAAAAAAAAGGCATGACGAAAACCAACGTTTGGCGTCTAAAAGTGTGTAGGCCTACTGTACAACAAAGGCATTCATATGATTTTACAAAGTACTTTTTCAGCCTGATTAAAATTTTTTGAAGGAAAAAGTGGGGTTCATCTTGGATTCGGAGAAATACAGAACTATATTTTTTCAAAATGAAATTAAGCATACACTTTCACATAGTACTAAATTTTGAAAAACAAACAAATAAACCGTAGTGTGGATATCATCTGTGGAAATGCAAGTTTTGAACAAACTGAGTGCCGTTTCATACCGATTTTTAATGTGTATTGCCGGCAATATTTTCCCCGCCTTTTATTTAAAATATCGGATATAACGACAATCCGATATAGCGAGTAAATTTTTCGCGGTTATGAATTCTTGTTATAACGGACTTCTACAGTACTTATAAAACATCTAAATTATGTACAGAATTAGATGTTTAATTTTTACTTTTTCTATCATATTGCTGAACAGGTTTTCGGCACTTCCCACAGGGCACTATATAATATAGTCACTGGGCTTCCAGGAAGGAACCGAAATTGCTTCTTCCTACCACGAATCCGGTATTTAATGTAATCAGATACGATTGTGTTCTTGAGACCAGAAGAGATGTTGCACTTTGGATATTTAAAGCCATTGCTGTTTTGGTCCTAATATACAACGGAGATTTTTATGTTTAAGTTTTTATGATAAAATGTCTTTATAAAAACAGCATTTGTTTTATTTGCACATCGCAACATTTAAAATGTTCGTATCATTTGCCACTCGCACTGGCTTGTCCAGAGCTTTTCACCTGAATTTTAGCTGATGAATAAACCAATATTTCTGGAGTTTTGATGGGTTTATTTTCTTTTTCCAATCTGCTTGTGATTAAAGACAGGAATAATTGAATACTTAATGCATTGTAGAACTTTTGAGAATCAATACTTAACATTCAAAACCACATTCAAAAGTCGATATAGGCCTAATTTATGCGGTACCGATACTAGATTTCCAAAAACTTACTACAAACAGTACACTGGTGACCGAATTACAATGGAAGATAAAAAAGGGATTTTGCCATCATGTTGGCCGCATTTGTATCTGATATGCTTTATTTGATTAGATTAAAGAATTAAAAACTACTTGCGATTGATTGTTGTTCTGCTTGGCATTATTTATTGGATATTTCGATGAGCTTGGCTGATCCAAATTGCTGACATGAGAGAAGTTGTCTAGGGAAACTGACAAAGTTTCCCCAGTAAAAGTGAATGTAAAGTATTGAGATTTGTAATTCATGTAATTAATGTCTGAAGTTGGCCGCGTGGTCTAGATTGCCTGCTTCTCACCCAGAGGCTCCGGGTTTGATACCTGGCCACATCAAGCATTTTTTATCTGGATATGAGGGCTGGTTTTAAGTTAACTGAGGAGCTATCTAACGGTGATATGGTGATCCCGGTCTAGACAGCCAGGAATAAAGCCGAGAGAATTCATCAAACTGACCGCGCGTCACCTCGTAATCTGCAGACCTTTGGGCTGAGTAGCGGTCGCTTGGTTGACCAAGCCCCATTAGGGCTGCAGTTTGTTTGGTTTTAGGAGTGTTTGTTAGATTATAATTATACATATGTAATTATTGTGATGTTTAGCAAATTGTTGATGGTTTTAATTCATTCCCAGATTTTCAGTTTTCCCATATCTTACGTTTTTTTCCCATGGCCCCTCAAAAACAGAGAATCGATGTTCCACTGTAGTTAATAAAGGTGCCTTGCTTGAGATATTTGATAACATTCACATACATCTGGAACCAAGAAATAATCTTAACTTCAATCTGAATGAAATTTCTTCTTTCTTCTTGATGAAACTATAAAAATTGAATTCAGAATAGACAACCAATAAAGCATTGGATTCAGCACATGATAGGCAACCTGCTGATTCCACTTCATTCCCCTTCCCCCCACTGCCTCGCGCCAACAACAACAGCTCCTGGGCACTGCCTGCCAGTGTAATTTTGAATGTCAATGTGACATGACCTGAGAGAGCCCACTTGATGGGATGGGGAATACGTACTTTACATTATTATTTTGCCCAATTTGTTTTTCTACCTTCTTGATTTCCTTTCCTCTATAGCATACTTATTTAGTTTTTCCTTCGTTTTAGATTTCTCCATCAAACACAGAAAGACCATAACACCTTTTACTAGTGATATTCAATACATCCAGTTGCGTGTTGACATTTTACTATCCAAAGCACTCTGTCTATTAACAAGGTCTACATTCCATAATGAATAAGAGAAGTTCCTTCAACCCAGCCTGACAGACACCTGATTTAGCACAAGATGAGTTTGTTCCAAATCACTTTGTCATTTCTTATTAAATCCGAAGCAAGAAGATACTCCAAGTCAAACCGTATATTGTGTTTTAAGAACACTTTAATTAGCTCTTTTATGTTTTTCAACAATTTATCCATTTAAATTGTTTAGCATACTTATAACTGTTTAAGTTTTTTTCCAATGTGTATAGTTGGGTGAGGATGACCCAAATAGGGTTGAAACATGTACCATGTTTTTTCTAAGACTAAATTTAGCACTAATTTGTAGTGTTTTAGTAAAATAACCGCTCACCTTATTTCTGGGTTCGTTTGGACTGCATTTAACCTCTGCCTCATCTCGCCTCCTGGCCGTGATGCCATCAACATGTTTACGCTCGGACTGTACAACACCAAGTTCTCACTGTACAGCTGCCGAGCAAACTTCTGGCCTATTTTGTCACATTGATTCAAGCTGTCTCATCAGGTGACCTCAACGTCATACCTAGTGTACATTCTACTCTTTTCCAAAATTGTTACTGTGCTGTGATTGGTGGACCTACTCATACCACACACTTTCGTAGCCTTGTAAATCAAGGGTTAATTTTGAAAACAAATTGTACTCTACCTTGAACTTGCTGTATGCAAGCTTGCCCCATCTATTGGGTTACCAACAAGCTGCAAACGTAGGCCAAGCCATCCTCGAGAGCATTTTAGCACTTTTCTTTTTAAAGGAATACAAACTTGGACATTGAAGCTATGTCATAAGAGACAGCCATGTTTGGTTTATGTGTGGATGCTTACATTATGAACCTTTGTAACCTCTTATATTACTCAATATGGCTAGCCTGTATTCTCTTTTCTTCCTAGCAAAATTTCATGGTATTGTGATCCCTTGTGACAGTAGTGCAATGTGGACATGCCTATGGCAGACTGATGTGCGCAGTTCAATATTTTTCACAACTATTCTAAATCTTTGCGTGTTCACCTTTGTCACCAAAACTTAAGCTGAATGTTGATGATCCTCGGGATCGTTTTGAAAGTTGTTCTGTGTAAGGAACCTTTATTCCATTCAAATTATTCAATAGTGATAGAATTCTGATGTGATCCGTTAGAAGTTCTTTTTTTGACTAAGTGGATTCTAGAATCAATGTTAATCATTTCTGAATGTGAATGTAATTTTGGTGTAGTTGTCAAACTTGTCACTTTTAAACTGGTGAAGTGTTTGCGATGTCTGATGATCCCCTTCACTTCTTGATGTACTGTAACTCAGTGAAGTAATTAGCTTTAACTATTCCACTACTTTGTGTGCAAGTTGTGCCTGCCCCGCTGTTATAGCGGTCTCTTGAAGAGCCGAGGATTTTTTTAATCATGCTGGTCACTAGTGTTGTGTTGAATTATAACTGAGTACTGAAAGCAAGTTGAAACTTCCTTGATTATTTTCTTGCCTTTGAAAATTTTTAATACAATGTATGTTACTGAATCAGTCCTGTTTTCCTCTTCCTCTATCTCCCGTGCCCCCTTTCGTGTTGCGAACTCCTCTTGGGTTCTCGACAGCATTGCTAATGAATAATAATAATGATAATAATAATAATAATAATAATAATAATAATAATAATAATAATAATAATAATAATAATAATAATAATAATAATAATAATAATGTTATTGGCTTTACGTACCACTAACTACTTTGATGTTTTTCACAGATGTCAAGGTGTCAGAATTTTATCCCGCAGGAGTTATTTTACATGCCATAAAGCTACCGACATGAGACTGATGTATTTGAGCACCTTCAAATACCACTGGACTGAGCCAGGTTCAAACCTGCCAAGTTGGGGTCAGAAGACCAGCGCCTCAACCATCTGAGCCACTCAGCCAGTGACGGCATTGCTTCCTTGAGCTTAGTGTTTACTGTTACTAAGTGTATACCTTGTTTGGTCCCGTTAGATCTCTCTGTATGTTTGAGGACAAGCTCTGACATTCATATATAGCACAATCGGTATCAAATGATCTGATCCGACAAATTAGTCTTTTGTGTATTGAAAAGGTGGACCCACATATTTAGAATTAATGTTTAGGATATTAGAATTGTCAAGTCATTTCGGAACCGATATGAAATTCATCATTTGAAATCAAAATCTTAAGTTACAATTATAGTTCCATATGTAAATTACCTACATAGTAATAAAGTAGATATAGACAACTCCTTTTGTGTCTAAAATTGGACATACTGAAACCGTACAGTGTCCAGTACAGCTCATGGGAATGATATGTGCCTTTCTACTCCATTAAAATTATTCCTAAAGGTCGCGTCATTGGTAGCAGTATGGGCGATGGGGATCGAGCGGCGTCCGGCCAGAATGGAACCCGCGAAAGAGCGCCTGCAAAACAAAGGGAAGACAGAGCAAGAGCCAAGCCCCCACGGAAATACCCTCTCAACTTGCAGAGAGAGATAGAAGGGGACGCGATGCTGGAGTAGTCAGATACGCCCCGAGGTGTGGCTTAGCTTCCCAGAGTTCCAAACTAACATAAGGAACTTCCGGTTTTTTATGCACGTGTCACGGGTGCCAACGTCGGATTTTGGCGCGTAAAAATGCGATGATATTTTTGATCCAGACATAGGAAAATTATGTGAGACGCACCATTGAATAGAGCGGAATTTTCTGCGGTTCCCAGCCTAAAAATATGTAATAACTTATTCAGGGGAAGAAATGAGGTCACCAGCTGTCCAGATGTAACATATCGCTAACACATGTGAATACAAGAGTGTCACCCAAGCTAAGAGTCGCGCTCAAAAGATGACTCCACCCCCCGAAGGACACTATGAATTAATCAAAGGCGGGAAGCAAATTACATAAAAACTGCCGATCGTAGGTCCAGCACGCCTTGCTCAAATGAAAGAGGAGACTGAGGGCTACAAGATGCACTATTTAAATGTCTTCAGTTCTTGGTATGAAAGGAGCTCTTGTTCTTAATGAACCGTGAACGTTTACGCCCCCAGGCTTCCGGCGGGCAAGATAATATAGGCCGGGCTGGCCATCACAGAGGGCAGTTGTTCTTTGCGGGTCGTTGAGACGGACACTGTGTCCCGCGGTGCTCCAGTTTACAGTCCGAAACCCTTCACCGCTTACTGAAAGTGCTGTGTAGTACTAAGCCTTTGTGAAGTGAACGGGAGGCCAAACGAGCCTAGGTGAATTGTCTCTGTGCTGCGTGTCAAACTAGTTAATCCGCGAGCATAATTTACAAACAGTAGCAGAATACGGCTGAGACAGTGCCGGCTTTAATGAGTCAGTGAAATTCATAATTTGGTATTACCCAAAGTGTTACTCTGAATCAGGGGGCTCGAGTCTCGTGGGCCACCCGATCCCTGCTGTGAACGCGCCCGCCGTGATTTGAAAGACAGTCTTATTCGTGGTGTAAACTCTGAAATAGAGGCCGTGTGACGAGTGTAAAGTGTCACCCATTTGGATTACTGTAAGATTTCAGCTGTGAACGAGTTCCCCAGAATGTCGGACTTGTATGGACCAGGGATGAAGGACTGCACGCCCGCCGCCAACCGCGGAGCCATGCGGCACTAAAGCTCCACCATGGGTCTCCCGGGGAAGGAGAAACAACGGCCACCAAACAGATGAGTGATGTCCAAATCTAATTTCTAAGCATGTCACATAACCGGGGGATAGGATTAGCTTTCTTTGTAAATATCAAAATGTTGTAAGATAATGCATGTCCTATATGGAAATTTTATTGACCTTTAGATAGTTGAAGTAAATTCAGGGGAGCTAAAATTCCCGGACGACTCATTCTTTTTTCTTAATGATTAGCTTATCGTGAGGGTTATATTTCTAGTAATATGTAGAATGTCCTAGCAAATATGGGAACAAGGTTAGGAGGATATTTGAGTTTCCCTTAGGGGTGGTTGGAACAATAGTGCTGGCGAGCAGGGAAAACCATGTCAAAATGTTGGTAGTTACTGTCCCACGTGGCTGTCGTATATGCCGGGGAAACTCATGGGTCAGTCAGTCAATGCATGCCTAGCTTACACATATAATCGGTGCATGTACGGCAAGAAAGAAGAAATCCCGACCGAGAGAGGTATATGGTGTGTTATTTAGGTAGGTGTGAGGAACCATGTGCAAGTCTCCCGTGATTTTTGAGTAATTGGCCAGAATGGTTTGGAGTGTTTTTTTTAATCTATAGCCGGGGTGAGGCCCAGAGGCAGGAGTCCCTAATCTTTGGTCAGAAGATTTAAATATAGGTATATTTCCTGTGGTAGGAGCGAGGAGTGTGAAGAGGTGGACTGAAGGGGTCATGAGAGCCCTATGCCCAAGGTAAGAAGATACGCGATATGAGACGTAGTGAGAGGGCCGAATGCCCGAGTAATTTACGATGAGATGAGTTAGAAGTGATCGTGCCCACAGTCGACGTTCAGCGTTAATAATGAGAAGGGAGAGAATAAAAGAGTATTTCAGGGGAATTCCACGATAATATGAATAAACAAATGAAGTGGGCCATGGATATGTGTCCCCGAGATGAGAGGGTGGACGTGTGAGGGAGAGAAGAATCTGGCGTGGCCAATGAATGAGAAATGGCCGTGCGAAGTGAATGGCCGCCCTTCCTTTTTTTTTTTTTGTGAATGTCTGGCTCTCGCCCTCGTGACAGAGGAATCCCTTTATACCATTGTGTTAAGACTTGGAGCCCTGGGTCAACCTCGCGCTCTTCTGTTTGGTTTAAATGGCTTAGCTAAGAATACTTGTATAATGATAATATCACGGTGATTTTTAAAGGTATTTAATAAATGAATAGGGATCTCCCCCAGATATCCGGTGATATGAGACTATAGCTATTCTAGGGATCTACAGAAACCCACAGTACCTCTCGGTCGGGAGTCGGCCAGTTCGACTCCGGATTATGATGGCGCCCTTGAGCGAGCTGCTCCAGGCGTGCGCCTTGGGCCGGAGACATTGATAACCATGCTGTTTCTTTCTAGGAATGGCTCTCCTTTGTGCATGAAGTGTATATATCCATATATCAGTGTATGTTTCGTAATTATGTGCATATATTTTTGAGTTCAAACAGAACCTATGTGCACGTTGTGTGGTCTTGGTGATAGATGAGGAGTCCGGGGTTTAGCTAAATGGTATGTGTGTTTGTTTGTGTATCATGTAAACGTTTCTTTTAATATGAAAATTATGTAGCGTAGGCCCCGGTTATGTTCGTGCTAAGAACAAGTAATTTGTGAATAGGGACATCAGATCATCTCACGG
Organism: Anabrus simplex; assembly: GCF_040414725.1. Classification (NCBI taxonomy): domain Eukaryota; kingdom Metazoa; phylum Arthropoda; class Insecta; order Orthoptera; family Tettigoniidae; genus Anabrus; species Anabrus simplex. The sequence goes on from NC_090271.1 coordinate 174,049,917, forward strand.
TGTGATCGACAGAATAATATAAAAATTTCATGAACGGTCTGAACTAATGGGGAAAGATGAACGATAGCAAATCGCAAAAACCTCAATCATACCGTTATGCGGACGACGCCCATGGGCGACTCATATTTTAAAGTGATCATTATTTTATTTTCCTCCCATATGTGGAGAGTTCCTTGTATAGAGCTGTGTCAACTTCTTTGATATGTCGTATTTGAATAAATTCGTATTCGTAACCCCTATTTTATGATTCTTGTCATTTGTAGCAGTGCTAAGCAGTATCCACTAGGCATTTGAACCCAGAGATCCTACTTTCATATTATAGACATAAGGCTCCATCTTAAGTATTTGTTTTTTTTTGTCTTTCTTTCGAACGTACCACTCCCCCAAGTGCTCAGGCTGCCGGGCCGGCACAGAAAGTACGAAGGGGAGCGGTTCGAAGCTCGTTAAGCAACTCGACCCGCTCTTCAATCCAATCTCATCCGTGGGTGTTTACCCCGTTACGTGGAGGCATTCTTATGCGTGGGTCATCCATTCGAAGCCCGGAAGGGTGTAATACCTGCCAGCAGCTGAATGACCTTCCAAGATTTTAGAGGGATGCCAGGAGATAAATGAAATGAATCTAAAGATCTGCCATTAGACAACACAAAATCAATGCATAATGGAAGGTAAGGAAGGTGAAATAGAGGAAAACCGATACGTATTTTAAATTCAAATTTTAGCTTGAGACTGACTGTTTAAGAGTTCAGTTTTTGTTGGCAACACAAGACAAGAAACATTTCAATAAAAATGACCACCTTGAAGCACAAAGTAAGTATTATAATCATATACTTCTCACAGAGAACATAACTTAAAAAATACAGCTTCCCTCACAATGTTGATCCATAATTTTCTTCAAAGATGTATTCTGTTTTACATAACGAATCATGTGATTCAAATAAACTTACAGTCCATCAATTGGAAACCTCCCCAAACAGAATGCTCCAGGCTGTAGTACTACATTGGAAATTTCATCTTTCTCTGTCACTTTCTGTAGTTCCTGCTTTAGCTTCTCTAAACTGTAACAGAAAAATCAAGCAAATATAATTATTATGATATACTGTATCCAGATTAAGTTGCTAAAAGATACAAATTCCAAATTATGACAGAGGAAATAAATACAAGAGCTGTCCTTCTTGACAAACATTTTAAAAATTTGACGAGTTCTGACAGTTCACACTGCTATATAATTGCGTTGATATTCAATGCTTAGCAGTCAAATGATGGCTGAACTGTTCTACAGTATCCTATTATTCTTGAAGATAACTTTTTAAAACTCAACACATACAAACAATACTTCCTAAATTTCATCAAGAAACATAAGCTTAAGGAGTTTACATTTTTCGTGAAAATTAGCACTGTATATACAGAAGTAATTTGCACCATTGAATTTTAGGAATTAAATGGTTTTAATTTTTTTTTCTTTTTTTCAAGCCTACACCTTTCTTTGACATCATATTTTCTTCCTGTTGCACAGTTTCCAATGTACTCTGCATCTTCAATAACTCTAAGCTTCTCTTTAGTTGTGAACGACCAATTACAAGAACTTGTAGCCATTCTTAATATGTGGTTCACACTTCACTTCTAACATGCTACTGATGCCACACAGACCAAGACCAGACAATGTTATAGTATAATGGGATCCATTGTTTGAGGTAAAGTGGTACCTACTTTATTTCAAATCATGAGTGCACCTTAGTTTTTCTTCGTTTAATTTTAGGGAGAAAAAGTGTGAAGTATTTGTGTGTGTACAGTATCTAGTGAAACAAATAAAATACTCTAATATTGGTTGTGAAAACTTCAAAATATGTATAGGGAAAAGATGGCGAACAGAGACTTGCTGTGTGAGCACGCTTGGATAGAGTACACATAAAATAAAATACAGAAGTCCAGAATACCCAGTTGCAGCCTTCGTCAGTAGAGGGTGGACTAACAATGGCGGTGGCCACTGTTGATGAAAAGACACCGTTGTGAGGGGAGGAGGGAGATACGCATGACAAGAGAAGGAAAACAAACAATGTGTATCTAATGGAAAGCCCAGGGCTTACCCTAGACCTAGGGACCAGTTGGTGTCCAACTTCAGTATTTCTAAAGGCAGGAGATCAGAAGTAAATGTAACTTCAAATGTGAAACAATTGTCCAATATAATTTGATCAAGTTAAGCATGAATGGGGACAGGATGATCCATGTTATATATTGGTTTTGCCGGTATTGCAGTAGTCACATCATTATTTGGCTACAGTTTTGGTAACTAAGCCAATGAAATAAAACTAGGCAAAGTCTACATAGAAGCTGGTAGATGATGTTGGATAAAGACAATCATGAAGAGATTTTGTATGAGGTAACACTTTCACCAGCAGTACTACCAATGAGTCTTTATTACAGCTCGAACAGCAGAGAAGACTGTCTACTAGGTGTTGGAACATCTCTGGGGAAATGGCAGACAATTCTTCCTGCAGTGCTGTAGCAAGTGTAGTTTGTAACGCAAGTAACTAAAGTCATGAGTGAAGTCGCGGTGCTTGTTCAACTCATAGCGGTGCTCAACAGTATTGAGAATTGAGCTCTGGGCTGGCCAGTCCATATCCTAAACCTTGTCCACGAAAAGACCCCGCTTCATGACAAAAGAGGATTATTATGCTGAAACATACAATGATCAACTCTGAAACAATCTACTAGCACTGACAAAATGCACCAGTTCAAAATGACCTTATATCTTTTCTTCTCAATGTGCCCTATAATAATATGGGAGGACCAAGTCTATGCCAAAACTTCTCTATGGGCACTGTACAGGTTGGCACGTATCTTTTACCTAACATTCATTACAATCAAACTCTCCCTCCTGACTGCCACATGTTTGCTGTGATTCATCATTCCAAATCAGATGTCTCCTAGTCATCCATAGACCAGTGGCAGTACTCTATACACCATGTTTGACGGGGAACACTTCACTGCACAGACTGCAAGTCGACTACGCTACACCAGAGTATACTGGAGTTGATTCCTCCGCGACCAATCACGTGAGGAGACCTGTAGCAACAATCCAATGGGTCTGAAACTTTGATCGTTTACATACCTGCAAGGCATCGTTCCATATCTTGAAAATCAATACAAACGACCAATGCCTTCATGGTGTTGCAATTTCCATTTTCTTAAGTGTAAGACTCAAATCTGTGCATTCCATCTGCGGCATGTACAAGCCTCTCAGAAACTGAAAGTACTCTGGAAAGGGAACTTACTGGAATGCTGCTTTACACCAAAGTACCTGGGAGTTATGCTGGATCGCACATTAACATGTAAGAAACATTGCCAAAACTTAAAACAAAAGATAGCTGCTAGAAACAACCTTCTACAAAAATTATCAGGAACGAGTTGGGGAGCACAACCACAAACAAGTAGATCATCAGCTCTAGCTCTATGCTAGTCTGCAGGAGAATATGCCTCCCTGGTTTGGTACAGGTCAGCTCATACGATGCAGGTCGACACTGCTCTAAACGAAAGCTGCAGGATCATTACTGGATGTTTGAAACCTATACCCGTTGTGAAGGTCCAACTTTTAGCTGGTATTACTCCTGGTGAGATTCGTATGGATGTAGCAGCTAACAAAGAAAGGCTCCAATCATCTTCTTCAGAAGCACACCTCCTCTATGAATACCAACCAGCCACCCAGAGGCTAAAATCTAGAAAAAGTTTTCTCCGCACATCAGTTAACCTTGAGGGGAAAGCAGAGAATGCTAGGGTCAAAATGTGGAGAGAAAGAATCAACTACCTTTCCAACTGGATAGAGGCGAAGGAAAGTCTTCCATGTGGACACCAGGAAAAGTGGACAGTATGGAAAGCCCTTAACAGACTCCACATAGAAGTCGGCAGAACAAAAGTAAATTTGCGGAAGTGGGGTTTCTCAAGTGATTCATCACCTTGTGATTGCGGAGAGCAGCAGATGATCCAACATCTACGTCAGTGTGTTTTATGTCCTTCAATGTGCACTATGAAAGACTTGATTGCAGCCTTCCCCAACGCTATTGACGTTGCACAATACTGGGCAAGAATTATCCAGCTCTTGAACTGTTGCTTTATCTGTGACTGTATAATAGACCTGTATATTTGTGTAGTAGGAATGTAGATATCACTACTTTTAAATATCTGTACGTAAGATTGATACTTCTGACATGAATAAAGAAGAAAAGACACAATTATATATATATATGAGCCTTGTGTATTATCTTAATATTTCTTTCCTTTCTTACTGTTATTATGAGTAGGGAAAGTAATGGAACAAAGAAAATATAGACTATAAGAATGGGCTGTGAAAGCATCAATGGCAATAAAGAAAATATACTTTTATGTAAACCACAGGAAAACATTTTTATTTTCAAATTGTTTTATGAAGTTTATTACATATAATTTGCTATACAGCGCACCGACACAGGTAGGTCTTATTGCGATGAAGGAATATAAAGGGTTAGGAGTGGGAAGGATGCAGCCATGACCTAAATTAAGGTACAGCCCCAGCAAGCAGCAAGCATTCGCCAGATGTGAAAATGGGAAACCATGAAAAACCATCTTCAAAGCCGTCAACAGTGGAGTTCGAACCCACAATCTCCTGAATGCAAGCTCAAGCTGCACGCCCCTATCCACACAGCTAACACACAGTAATCACAGGAAGTTGTGAATGGAGGTAATGTAATGCAGAACACAAACATACACAACAGCATTTTTTTTTAAATATTGGCCTTATGTCCCACTGACCAATTTTAGAGTTTTCGGAGATGTCGAGGTGCCAGAATTTTGTCCCACAGAAGTTCTTGTACATTCCAATAAATCTACCGACATGAGGTTGACATATTTGAGCACTTCAAATACCACCAGACTGAGCTAGGATCGAACCTGCCAAGTTGGGGTCAAACGGCCAGTGCCTCTACCATCTGAGCTACTCAGCCTGCCTTATAAATCTAGGTAGGAATATATACAAAGAAAGAAAACATTTATTATAAAATGATGCTGCTTGTTTCGCTACAAGGTGAGAGAGAGATACCTTAGCGAATCCATCCTAAATCTATAAAATGTTTAATTAAATATGATGCTGAATACTGCAATTACTAGGCCTACAGATTCAGTGACAATAGTTGCCAATAAGGAGCAAAGGTTTTTCTTATCCCTAACTAAACAGTAAGCTTGCCATCGATCTGCTGGATCGATTGTGTTTGGGCGTATCCATTTAGGTTAAATGTGTTTTTTGTTGCTACTGTAAATATAGAAATCGCTTTTGTCCCCTTACCATCTTATGCATGGACTTCTTCACAGGTGTCGTATCAGTTATCTTTCAACAGCTGGATTAGTATATATTTCACTTCATGGAGTCTCCATTTGAGCAAAGAATTGAACGGACATGACTGGAGCACATGACACAGAGTTTCTTTCTCTCTTGCACATCTACTGCAAAGGGATGTCCCATTTATTCCACTATCACTACCGGGAACTTCACAAAGGGACATATATTCCATTTCAATAGGGTTACCCACTCTGATGAAGTACGAGTGAAGCAATGAAGTAAAGTTCTTAGTTGACACAAATTCTTTAAAATGAAACACCCCTATGTACAGGGCCAAGTTCTTTATTATTAGCGATAAATATTAACCCTCCAGTGGTCGAGTAGATTACTACTGTAATGCAGGATTATTGTTTTATATCTGTGAACATAATACACTTGCTTTTGCTACATGCTGTCTAATACCTCACCTAGAAGAACTGCCCACTACAATCACCATGAAATATTACATCACTGACCACTAGCATGCCAATGGCATACCAAAGAGTTAAGTTGGATTACGAATGTATTCCACGCGACTATTTACGGAACTGCTTGTGAAGTGGCAGTCGGATGATTCACTGTGCCGAGACAGATTGTTTTGTGGACTACGCATCCTGAGATGGTCATATTAGTATTCTCTAGTGATTATGAGTAAAGGACAGATATATCGGTAGTTATTAGAAGACCAGGATGATGAAAACGGGGATCATAGTGAAGTTTTGTTAGGAATGGCGCTGCCATAAATGCATTGAACGTATATTCTGAGAACAATACTTGTGAGAAGATAAGGAGGAGATCATTCCTACAAGATCTCCCCTTGGCACTTATGAAACCAGAAACGGGGAGGAAAATAATGTGCAAAGCATTGCCAAGGGTGATAAAAGTGGAAAGCTGCTACTCAGCATTCAGGAAGAGACTGCAATGCCAGTGGAACCTACTAAAGGATAGGTAGGACGATATTTTCTTTGAATTTAACAGAGGAACAAGAGCACCTGGCAGCACTGAAATAAGTGCATGAATTGGGTGTGTCTAGAGTACATGAAGAAGGTTTGTGTGAAATGTTCGAGTGCTGAACACGACTGTGGCTAACGTTCAGATTAGAACACTTCGACTGAGTTGATATGATTGTATAGAGCATAGCATAGAATTGGGAAACTGAATATACTGTAAATAATTAATCCTAGAAAAACGATCATCTGTTATCAAATATTCCATGTTTTTATTCAGAACCGGAAATGTTATCAACTTCTTTAAAAATTTCAAATAAAATAAATATTCGATACAGTGTCAAAATATTTGATATTTCGTTACTTGTCTCTGATTACTATATATATCATACTCCATCTGTCTTATAAATTTGAAAATTGACACTTGAAAACAAAAAACAGTTAATAAAATACCCACTGAAAATTGGACTATGATTGAAATCCAAGCGGCTACTGGCGTTATATTTTCGAGCACAACCACCGGAGAGTTAAATGTAAGGGAGATATGAAGCAAGACGTATTTGCATAATTTATCACATTTGCAAATCACTCATGGCTAATGTTATCGCAAATTCTCACGAAAATTGACAATCTGTGAATCTGTTTTTATGATAAAAATTAAAAATGGCAATTTTGTTTTAAAAAATTCAGAAAATATATTAATATTAAAGATGTTAGCTACAAAGGAATTAGAAATAATTTGGAAAGGTACATTTACTCAAAAGTCTATTATTCTCATTTATGACCTCTAAATGCCGTCCACATGTCAGCCACTTACTTGTGCGGTATAATTTGCAAAAAATACATGGAACACAGTGCAGCATCCACACAGTGTTAAGTATATTTGCCCAAATTTCAGAACATGTCAGATTTACACCAAATGCATACATAACGAATTCATAATTTGCATTGATGGCTGCCATCAGTACCACGCTATGGAATCCTTTATAATTGTAAAAATACAAACCCCTCTCTGGCGGTGGTACAATCATGATGTGTTTACCATCAACGGCACCCAAGCAATGAGGGATATTCCATCTATTCTGAAATTCTCATGCTATTTTGCCTCCATTTCTCTTGCGACCTTGGAACCTTAAAAAATGTACTGTTTTTTTTTTTTTTTTTTCCTTTTTCCAGGATGAAAGTGACACAGATTGAGTAACGGTTAACTCTACCCCAGAGCGCACCCACTATCACAATCATCAGCAAGTAATTCTGTACCGGATTGTCCACTCCTGGCTTAGACGTGTTATCTCCTATCCCGAGTACACACTTACTGGGCGGACAACTGAAGAGGAAGAGAAGCAGACATACTAAGTGGAATTGGAAAACAACTGATGGAAAGAAGAGCTGAAGATCAACATCACATTTATGATTCATAAGCTTCAACATTTACTGAAAGATCAATACATTTATGTAGAAAAAATAATTAATGAGCCTATCTTTTGAAGCAGAATTAGAGAAATGATTGTATATATTTATCTACAAGGCAGAGATGCTTTCAAATGTGCATGCTTAGAACAACAGTTCTCTGTTCTCCATCCTGTCAGTGTCAGTTAACTGCTATTATTGTAATAATTATTTCTTTATAAACATTGATTTTAACATCCCTTCATGAATTCTTTGCTTATTTTTATAGAGAAAGCTTGATGAGAAATTACCATCGTGAATGTCAAGTCTCTATACTGTCTTCCTGTAGCTATGAATCTTAAAATGCAAATCAGTCTTTTGTATGGAAATATAGAAATGTGCATCACAGTATTTTGTCAGTCAATTAGAGGCATTGCCAGACAAAGCAATTCAGTATATGCATTTTCATCCATTCTTAAGTAATTACGCCTCTAATTGACCGACAAAATACTGTGATGCATGTTAAATTTTCAATTATAAATTTGTATATTTATATATCTTTGACATATGTTAAAAACAACATAAATGAATTCAGTACTAGGGAAAACATTCAACTTCATGATACTCGGGGCAAAGCAGACAGACAATTCAATTCCCAATTCACAGGCTGTCAAAAACTGCTCACTCACATAAAATCAGTTGTTTAAAATTATTTAATAAATTACCACATGAAGCATGGTCCACTCCTTTACGTAATTTTAAAAGAAAAATGTATGATTGGTTAATAGAAAATCCATTTTATAATACCTCTGAATTCTTAGAAATGCGTAATGTAAGTAATAAGTTTTAATAAAAGGTATTATTACTAAATTATTATCAGTTGACGAAGCCTATTTCATTGTATATGGTCAATGGAAAAAAAAAAGATTCATGATTTTAATTGTCTTGCACCGCTAACTTCCCTGCTACTGGCGTGTCATCATTCCAAGTGACGTCATCTTTACTGCCATCTCGTCAGCCATGCACTGGAATCAAGACCAAGAGCATTTGAGGTCCTATCTTCTTTAACCTTTTAAAAATAGTTTTGTTCCTGACTATAGAGTCTAAACTGTGTGAAGCTATTCCCAAATGGTTCCTGGAGATGGTCTCTGATATTCCCAGCTGGTGTATGTGTAGCATAAGCCACTCCTGAATAAAGCCATGTTGCTGAAAGCGTGCCAAACCACTAGCTGATAACTAGCATTTGTTACGAGTTGTATTTCCGAATGTAATACATCATGACTGGAAGCATTCTTTTCATAACTGCGGCTGTTTAAAGCCAGACCCGTATTTTAAAAGTATATTTCATGTTTGTTCTCTACATTCATCACATCAGGATGGTGGTGGTGGTGATTATTGTTGTAAGAGGAAGTACAACTAGGCAACCATCCTCTATATAACACTAATCAGAGGGAAAAATGGAAGGGGTCCGACACTTCGAAAAATGAAGATACCGGCCAAAGGAAGACAAGGGCCACGAAGGGCATGAAAATGAAAGACTCCCTAGCCCTCGCAAACCTAATAGCGTTGGGGTCGGAAAAGAACAAGAGTTGACCAAGACAGGTCGGATAGGATAGATGAAAGTGAGGAGCCTGGCATAAGTAAGTGGAAGCAATGCCAGGACTCAGCTGAGGGCCCCGTGGTCGCCAACCCACACTCCAAAGTTCAGAGTCCCTGGGGCCCCTTTTAGTCACCTCTTACGGCAGGCAGGGGATACCGTGGGCGTTATTCTACCGCCCCCACCCACAGGGGGTCACATCACGATTTACCTAAACAGCTGTAAATCGGATGAGAGACCACATTGTTTAGGTTAGGTATAGTATCGCCCGGATAATGCCAAAACTTCCACGACGGAAAAAATAAAAATAAATAACACGAAAGTTTGCCGCATTTATGGATATCTATAGGTGTGGTATTAATGCATTTTATTAATGATAATATTTAATTTTGTATTCTTGTTGTCTCTCATTTTTTATTAATGCATACCCTAGTACGATTTGTTTGGTGTCTCCAAAAATCGCTGAAAGTAATTGGGGGACATAAAAAAACAATATTATTATTATTATTTGCTAGGTATGCTGGCGAGTAAAACAATTGTTATTGAATTGTTTTTATCACGTTTTAAATCTATTTCTCTCCCAAGAAACCCTATGTTGGCCCAAGTTACGAGATATTAAACGATCACTTTGTTAATGATCTCGCCTGCCTATATTAATAGGTCTAGCAACAATCGTGAATATTTCCTAACTAAAGTAAACTCGTTTCCTCATCCCGAGTTAGTGCAGCTCTTTTTTTAGACAGGACCCCAATGGAAGAGAGATGCATGTACCATTTTTACCATAAATCAACCTTCCTGCCATTCGTAAATCTCTGGCAATATGGTACCGGAAGTCGAACTCAGGCTCCCAAGAACGGCAGCCAATCATACTAACCATTACACTGGCGGACATTCTTAACTACAAAACACAGACAAATATACATGACTGATGTGTGCTTGCAATGTGCAGGTCGGACATGAAACTATTCACCTATTTGTGCGACGTCATCAGAGCTGCAGCAGGCCTACGCTATGGAAGCAGACATTTCTTAACTACGAAACATAGATGTCCACATGACTTCGATGCCTTTTCATTGCGTGGGTCATATGGACGAAACTAATCACAAATTTGTTTGATGTCATCAGAGCTGCATAAGGCTTGTAGAAGCTTCGAAGTGGATTCGTTGTTCTCTGACGAATTACGTTGTATGTGAGATTTTTTAAATTTTCTTCATCTACAAAAGTCAAGGGGAATCTAATACGCAAGAGGGTCTAATACACGAAAAAATGCGGTAATTTCTTATATCTGACATTATTGCTTTAATTGATATGCCTATCCATACCGAAAAGTATTTCATGTTTTAAGGCGCGGCTTGAGCTAACCTGTCTACACGCACCACCTTCACTGCGCAAACTTAGTCTGCACAAGTAAAATCTTTCGGGCTGCAACATTTAAGCAAGATGTGCTTCTTGGCTTGCACGAGCTACCGTCTTCCCGCCCATACGCAGAAGCATTCCGCTGCAAACCGGATTACACAAGTATGCACAAAGTAAAGCCTGCATGTGTAAACAGCCCTCAAGATCATCGATGACAAGGTTTCCCAGATCCTTTGGAACATCTTGTTTATTTAGAAGTACATTAGTTTTTAAGAATTATTTATTAGCTGCAAGAGTAATGGAAGGCACAACCGCATGAACTTCTATTATTTTCTTGGGGTTCCCCTTTACCTCCACAACCAATGTCACTCTTGTTGTTTTAGTTACCTAATGCACAGGTAGGATGAACCAAAGGTGACTGTCCAGCCCAGCAATACACGAGAAACAGATTTATTAAAATTTCCAAGAAAACACTAATGGAAGTGTATTTCTACATTTATGAGAAGTTGAGAGCTACTTCAGGTAGGCCTACTTGGTTCAAACATTAGATCAGTCTGCTCCTGTATTTGTAACTGAGCTGGGAAGAAAGTATGAAGACAGCGTTACCTTTCAAGCTAATGAATTCAAGAAACGTGGTTTCGTGGCAAGTGGTACTAATATATTAATGTGTAAACATTGTAATACAAGATTTGAGTGTAAAAGATGTGATTCATATGACAGAGTCATTCAAAGTAAAGGAAATTTAAATTCTGTTCAATTAACAAGTGCACGGGATTCTGCTCCAAAAAGACAGTGCTATATTGAAGAAAGTCTCCAGGCACAGAAAAAGTGAAAGAAGAAAAATACGAGTTTGTAATGGGCACAACAAAATGTTCCTAAAGGTAAACTGCGTTTTGCCATTTGTACATTAATTATGCTTCTCAACAATGGCATAGCCCGGAAGATGGGGAGCTACAACTCTAGGGATTTTTGAGGACAGATGGAAATACCAGCAAAATTTAATTGATGTGATCTCTGAATTGAAAGATTTTAGTAAAATTTTTATGAGACACTAATTTTAGTAAATTGGTTGCATTCTTAGGTAATAGACAAAGATGGCATTTTAACAAAATTGTAAATAGAACAGTGTAGTTTTAGTGTTCTTTTATGACATTTATGATGTATTTTATTTTAATGACACATATTACATTTCTATCAAGAGATGTTTAGAACTTTGGTACTTGACATGTAATAACAAGTGTTACGGAGCTTCCGTGACTCACAGAGGAATAGGAAGCGCCTGGATTGAATGGCTGGACAAGGAATTACTCAGAGCAGCATTTAACATAACAAATTTGGAAATTTTATTTCTCTCCTTTTTTAAAATTGAGAGACAGAAAATCTGAATGAATAACAAATAATAGAACAGGTTATTAACAAGCTTGTCAACTCTAACGATGCAAGTGATAAATATCATTATGGTTCCCTATTGAAGATTACTATACTTGTAGGATGCTAATTAATTTAATTAGTATTTAACAACCTATTCAATAAATTATAGTCTTATGCAATTAGGATTTGAACATAATTAAGTAAGTAAGTAAGAAAGTAGGTAAGTAACCTTTATTTTGCTCCAGATCTTACAGTTTTACAACCTAATCAATCTCGATGGAGAAAAATAGAAACCAACAATTAGAAAAACCAAGCAAAACTAGGAAAAACTACAAGCAAAAACAATAGAACCAAAAACACATCTAACAACACACTGTAAGGATACAATAATACTCCACACTAGTGGACAAAACAAAACTGTACACAAAAACAAAAGAAAAGAAAAACCCACTGGCATAGCGGCAAATTATACTGAATACAAAACAAAAATACAAAATAATCCCATCACTCTCCTCTGCGAACCATGTGACCTTGCCGCGGTGGGGAGGCTTGCGTGTCCCAATGATGCAGATAGCCGAGCCGCGGGTGCAACCATATCAGAAGGGTATCTGTTGAGAGACCAGACTAACAAATGGTTCAGCGAAAGGGGGGTAGCAGCCTTTTGGTAGTAGCAAGGGCGGCAGTCTAGATGATTGACTGTTACGGCCTTATAATAACAGTCAACATGGCTTAGCTGTGTTGATACTGCTACACGGCTGAAAGCAATGGGAAACTACAGCCGTAACTACCCCACGAGGACATGCAGCTCTCTCTGTATGAATGATGTACTGATGATGGCTTCCTCCCGGGCAAAATATTCCGGAGGTAAACTAGTCCCCCATTAGGATCTCCGGGTGGGGACTACACGAGAGGGGGCGATCATCAGAAAGATGGATACTGACATTCTGTGACTCGGAGTGTGGAATGTTAGAAGTTTGAATCGTTGTGGTAGGTTAGAGAATCTGAAAAGGGAGATGGATAGGCTAAAGTTAGATGTAGTTGGTATAAGTGAAGTACGCTGGCAGGAAGAACAGGATTTTTGGTCAGGCGACTACCGAATTATCAACAAGAAATCAAACAGGGGAAATGCAGTTGGTTTAATAATGAATAAGAAAATAGGGCAGCGGGTAAGCTACTACGACCAGCATAGTGAAAGAATTATTGTCGTCAAGATAGGCACCAAACCAATGCCCACCACAATAGTGCAGGTCTATATGCCTACTAGTTCAGCAGATGATGAAGAAATTGAAAGAATATATGAGGAGATAGAAGATTTAATACAATATATAAAAGGTGACGAGAATCTAATTGTGATGGGAGACTGGAATGCAGTGGTAGGGCAAGGAAGAGAAGGTAGTACAGTAGGAGAATTTGGATTGGGACAAAAGAACAAAAGAGGAAGTCGGCTGGTTGAATTCTGCACTGATCATAATTTAGTCCTTGCCAATACTTGGTTCAAATACCACAAACGACGGCTGTATATGTGGACGAGACCTGGAGACACTGGAAGGTATCAAATAGACTTCATTATGATTAGGCAGAGATTCAGAAACCAGGTGTTGGATTGCAAAACTTTCCCAGGAGCAGACGTGGACTCTGACCACAACTTGTTGGTAATGAAATGCCATCTGAAGTTGAAGAAATTGAAGAAAGGAAAGAATGCAAAACGATGGGATCTAGACAAGTTGAAAGAAAAGAGTGTGAGGGATTGTTTCAAGGAACAGTTGCACAAGGACTAAATCAAAAAGGCTGAAGGAAACACTATAGAGGAAGAGTGGAGTCTCATGAAAAATGAAGTCAGTAGGGCTGCTGAAGAAATGTTACTAATGAAGAAAAGATCAACTAAGAATCAGTGGATAACTCAGGAGATACTAGACCTGACTGATGAACGACGAAAATACAAGAATGCTAGAAATGAAGAGGGCAGAAAAGAATACAGGCGATTAAAGAATTAAGTGAATAGAAAGTGCAAGGTAGCTAAGGAAGAATGGCTGAAGGAGAAGTGCAAGGATGTCAAAGGCTGTATGGTCCTGGGAAAGGTAGATGCTGCTTACAGGAAAATGAAGGAAACCTTTGGAAAAAGGAAATCTAGGTGCATGAATATTAAGAGCTCAGATGGAAAGCCACTTCTAGGGAAAGAAGACAAAGCAGAAAGATGGCAGGAGCATATCCAACAGTTGTATCAAGGTAACGATGTAGTTAATTTGGTTCTGGAACATGAAGAGGCTGTTGATGCTGATGAAATGGGAGACCCAATTTTGAGGTCAGAGTTTGATAGAGCTGTGAGTGACCTCAATAGGAACAAGGCACCTGGAATTCATGATATTCCCTCTGATTTACTGACTGCCTTAGGAGAAACCAGCATGGCAAGTTTATTTCATTTAGTGTGCAGGATGTATGAGACAGGAGAAGTCCCATCCGATTTTCGGTAGAATGTTGTTATGCCTATTCCCAAGAAGGCCGGTGCTGACAGGTGTGAAAACTACCGCACTATTAGTTTAGTATCTCATGCCTGCAAAATTTTAACACGTATTATTTACACAAGAATGGAAAAACAAGTTGAAGCTGAGTTGGGAGAAGATCAATTTGGCTTCAGAAGAAATGTAGGAACACGTGAAGCAATCCTGACTTTACGTCTGATCTTAGAGGATCGAATCAAGAAGGACAAGCCCACGTACATGGCAATCGTAGATCTAGAAAAGGCATTCGATAATGTTGATTGGACCAAGCTATTTATGATTCTAAAGATGATAGAGATCAGATACCGAGAACGAAGAATTATCTACAATCTGTATAAAAATCAGTCTGCAGTGATAAGAATCGAGGGCTTTGAAAAAGAAGCAGCAATCCAGAAAGGAGTGACGCAAGGCTGCAGTTTGTCCCCTCTCCTTTTCAATGTTTACATAGAACAGGCAGTAAAGGAAATCAAAGAGATATTTGGAAAGGGAATCATAGTCCAAGGAGAGGAAATTAAAACCTTGAGATTTGCCAATGATATTGTTATTTTATCTGAGACTGCAGAAGATCTCGAGAAGTTGCTGAATAGTATGGATGAAGTCTTGGGTAAGGAGTACAAGATGAAAATAAATAAGTCCAAAACAAAAGTAATGGAGTGCAGTCGAACGAAGGCAGGTGATGTAGGAAATATTAGATTAGGATCAAAGTCTTAAAGGAAGTAGATGAATATTGTTACTTGGGTAGTAAAATAACTAACGATGGCAGAAGGAAGGACGACATAAAATGCAGACTAGCACAAGCAAGGAAGAGCTTCCTTAAGAAAAGAAATTTGCTCACTTCAAACATTGATATCGGAATGAGAAAGATGTTTTTGAAGACTTTCGTGTGGAGCGTGGCATTGTATGGAAGTGAAACATGGACGATAACTAGCTCAGAAAGAAAGAGAATAGAAGCTTTTGAAATGTGGTGTTACAGAAGAATGCTGAAGGTGAGATGGATAGATTGAATCACGAATGAAGAGATACTGAATCGAATTGGTGAGAGGAGATCGATTTGGCTAAATTTGACGAGAAGAAGAGATAGAATGATAGGACACATGTTAAGACACCCAGGACTTGTTCAGTTGGTTTTTGAAGGAAGTGTAGGTGGTAGGAACGGTATGGGTAGACCAAGGTAAGAATATGACAAGCAGATTAGAGCAGATGTAGGATGCAATAGTTACGTAGAAATGAGAAGGTTAGCACAGGATAGGGTGGCATGGACAACTGCATCAAACCGGTCTATGGACTGATGACTCAAACAACAACACAATCGCATCACGGCAACACAAGGTTAACTACCTCACTTCCTAGATACGTGATGGCATGTGTAACTCAATCTCTCCTGACCTAGCACATTACATATGCTAGGATGCCTCCTTCTTGTGACACATGCCATCACCTTTCCCCTTTCCCCACTGCTAGTCAGTAATGAGGAAGGCTGCCATTTCCTCTGTGCTGAGAAGCGAAATTTAATGCTCTACCTGTGTCATGATAAACCACTACCTGGTTCGTTCTCCTCGACACAACTGAGAATTTGCCTGAAGGTGGCTGTACATCTGCTTCTAATTCCGGTCAAAAACCTACGCAAATTACCAGCACACTTCCATTCAGATACTAATCACCTCAAAAACTTATCTCCATATTTGATCCTTATTACCTTATGAAATGTGAGACATGTTTTGCTTTTCACTGAAGACATCTTCAGTCATTGTACCTCCTCAAGGTTAAATCAGGCACTTGATTTATAATTAAAACAAATTATTAAGATTTAATATTAACATACTTAAAATAGGAGCAGTCTAAAGAAAACTGATTAACAATTTTTGGTATTATTGTGATAACAACAATATCAGCCATTGGCTGTTGGTTAATAGTTGTTACAAAAGTACATCATACAGTGCTTAGTAGCAGTAGCCTGTTTTGAATCTTTAAATATTACAATGTTTCGGAATGTTAGGAAAAACATTCCAGCAATATGAGAAGGTTAATTGAGACCTTATTCAGAAGTAAAATCATAAAATAGAAAAACTATCTGGTTGAAGTCTTAGGTTTGAGAATTTTGGCTTGCAATGAGTAATTGTTGATTTAACATTTGGCATAAACCGACAACTTGATTGGAGTATCTTAACTTGTTACAAAGTTAAAATAAGAGCAGTCAAAGAGAAAGATTGAATAAAATATTTTTGGTACTATTGTGAATGGTCTAGCTATTGGGGTCACCAGCTGCTGGCATATTAGCTGAATATATTTGGACATTTCAGAACATACAAAAAAAAGGAGATAAAGATGCAAAATTCAATAATATAAACTTTTGGTCTCGATACGTAGATCATACTTTCATCACCTTAGACGAACGTTCTACCGATGCAGCTACTACTCTAAACAAATCTTAATGACATCAATCCAGGCATCAAATTTACATTAGAATCCAAAGTCAACAGTTCTATCAATTTCCTAGATTAAACCATTACCAGGCTCCCCTCTTCTTTTATGTATAAAATCTATAGGAAACCACTCACACCGCTACAAATTAAACAAGACTCTACACATCCTCTCAACCATAAATGCGCCACCTATAATAGCTTAGTGAACCGCGCGTTTAAGGTCCCTACATTGCCCCTCAATAAAGAGTTAGACATCATACGTGATATTGCTCACCATAATGGTTACAACAAAATTTTTATAGATCATATTATGAACAAATTCACACACTGCCCAAAATCAAATTTAATTAAAGAAAAAACCAAATCTAAATTTTTCTAACATTCACCTTTACTTGTAATCATAGTGCCACGATTATATTATTTTAAGAAACAGAACATTAACATCTCCTTTAGAATGAACAATAGAAATATGGACATGTACATAACTCTAATTTGATTACTGTTTCTAACCCTTTTGAAAAATCAGGTGTATACAGATTCTGCTGCAACGATTGCAGCAGCACACACATCGGACAAACTGGCCGGTCGTTTAAAATCAGATACATGGAACATTAAATATAAAAGATTCTCTGCAGTAGGCCAACATGTACTGTACATGACTGAAAACATAAATTCTATGGCATTGATCAAGACTTGGATATCATTGAAATATTAAATAAGGGCCCTTTACTTGACATTACCGAAAATGGCTATATTCAGCTCGATCAATATTTAAATCCAAATCTAAATCTCACGACATATCTGAAAAACCGAAAATTTTGTTTGACATGCTTATTGCTGTATTAAAAAATGTTTAATTACCTAGAAACCGATCAACTTTTCAGATAGAACGTAACATGCTTGCATGTCATCCCTACCAACCCCCGCGCCCATCTGATTGTATGCCCTCTGTTACCCTGTTCCCCCTCCTCCAACCCAATATACCCTGCCGCTTCCCTCCCTCTCCACTATATCGCTGCGTGTATGACTAGCTGGTTAGTTCCTCATCAACTCTACAACCAACAGCCTGTCACCAGAGGTGAGTTTTTTACTTAAAGCTTTCTTGCCCCATTTCTTTATTCCAACTCTAACTCGAGCATATTTCATCTCATAGGTTCCATTTTGGATCGAGAACAATTTAACATCTGTAACCTTAAACTGTTGCTACGAGATCCGCTCTCCCAGCCAGGTTACTACACTACATTAACACAGTTTGAACTCAGTGCCATACATAATTGATGCACATTGAAATTCCTTGAAGAATAACATTAAAAAAGAACTCTTCTTACTTCTATACATAATATTACAAATCAATTATGGCTATAACATTCATGCGCTATATATAACTGACGCAAGTTGATCTCTTATGACGAACAACATTCAAAAGTAACTCCCTGTTACTTATATACATATATATTATTACAAGTGAATTATAGCTACGACATGCTACATTTGACTAACAAATTGATACCATAGTGTCAAAGACAATCACTGGACTTTTAGATTTTTAATTTCTTTTATTTTATATTTTTCTTGCTATTTTGTTTCATGTCGCACCGACACAGATATGTCTTATGGCGACGATGGGAGAGGAAAGGCCTAGGAAGTGGAAGGAAGCAGCTGTGGACTTAATTAAGGTACAGCCCTGGCATTTGCCTGGTGTGAAAATGGGAAACCACGGAAAACCATCTTCAGGGCTGCCGACAGTGGGGCTCGAACCCACTATCTCCCGATTACTGGATACTGGCCGCACTTAAGCGACTGCAGCTATCGAGCCTGGTTAATTTGTTTTAATATATGAACTTCAAGTTTCAAATTTATAAAAATAGTTGTTATATGACCATCAAGTTTTATGCTTGTAAAATAAAAAAAAGGGTTTGTTTATAACATGGATATCCACTTTAAGTTCAAATCAAATCAAAATCAAAATCTCTTTATTTGCAAATGAGGTGTTTACCTCGGTGGCAAATGGTACACTAAAATACATTATTGTAAGCACTAAATATTAAATTAACAAGTTACTTAGTATATTTTGATTATAGGGTCTGATTATGCCCACTATATATGTCGTCTTAAGTTCCCTATTTGGCTGATGATGGCATTCATTATGCCGAAACTTGTCCCATGTAATAAATAATAATGTGATGATTTGAAACTCCTATATAATTTGTATTGAATAGGTGGACCATACTTCAATTTATTGCTTTGTGAATCTTGATTCGACGCGGACTAAACAATGAAATTCTTGACATTGCACATTATAAGTCTCGGCCATGAATCTGAGTCGACCTTACAATTAAACAATATGTACCATCCTCCACCTCCTCCTAGTGATTGTTGCTTTCCTGGTGCAGCTTGCCGCATTTGTCCTAAAGCTGTTTCCTTCGCTAGATCTCCCACTCATGACCAATTTCCTAAAAGAAAAGTTGACTATTTAGAATCGCCCCACTCCTCTGATCGTGTAGCCGGCGCCCTTCAAAGTCAAGATGTGTCTTGTCGTAAGGTGGCAACTTCTATGAAGTGTTGGAAATGCGGAAAAGAGGGACATGTTTCTAGAAAGTGTAGGTCTAAGTCTTCCGTAATGTGTTATCAGTGTGGTCTAAACGGTGTATATCGTAACATTTGTCTGAGGTGCAACAGTAATGAGGGAAACTAGTATCGCACCCACGTGATGGCCCATCGTTGGTGCCAGATTGCAACTAAAATCGCAAAATTTGCGGACTCCCTTCGTCTTCACCCTCGGCTGAAGTTTCCTGTGGTTCGCGTGTCGTGTAAGCCCTTTTAGATACTGGGACATGTAGCTCTTTCGTCGATCAATCTTTTGTTGAGGGGATGGTATTAAAAGACCTCCGTAATAATAGTTGTCCTGAAGCTTATGTGACCCCTGATGGTCATTGTGTACTTCCGGTAGCACATATCAGAATTCATTTAAAAATTCACAATTTCTCTTGGAATTGGAACTTTAATGTCGTCCCAGGCTTGACCGTTCCACTCATCTTAGGCTCTGATTTCATGCTAGCCAGAGGGTTGTCTATCGACTTCATTAGTCAAGCCTTCGCTTTCCATTTTAGATCCAACAAGAGTTTCCCTTTTGAAAATCCTTCCGGAAACAAACCATTGTGCATCTCATCAAACTGTAGCCCCCTAGTAAGTTAAAAGAGAGTATAAAATGGTTCAACCTTTCAATACTAATAAAATAAAAAATGTAAGTTTACATTCCTATTTAATTAAAATTGGTACCGGTTTCGACCAGTATTTTTGGTCATCATCAGCCGATCACAAATAAGTGTAAAATAATGCACAGATAAAAATAAATTGCAAAGTATAAAGAATTCTATTGGTTGCCGATAGTGAAGCACTAACATCTTTAGGGAGTATTGTGTGTTGAAATATTATCAATCACAAGATGCACAGGTAAAAGTATGAAGTTTAGATGATACTGTCAGATACAGTTTATGAAGCACTATAACACAATGTTATGAAGAACGTCTAAAATCAAAATACGTATTTATCAGCTACAGTTTATAAGGCACTGTATAATTTTAAGGATCAGCACTGCATGTCAATCATGAAGAAGTCATGGATCAAGAACGTTAATAAGACATAAGCGTTAGAGAGCACTGTATGGGAAGAAGTCCAGAATCAAATATGTATCCAAATATAGTACTGAGCAAATTCTTGAAGAGTTCAATTGCAGTTTATGAGGCACGGTACAATTTTAGGGAATAGCACTGCCCATTGATAGATCCAAAAATTAATCAAATACACAAATGTACTATGGAGTAACTTCCTGAACAGTAGATCGACACTGTGCTTCTAAAAGTCTCTTAAGTTGGATGTGTTGGAGAGCACTGTGTGTGAAGAAGTCCAGAATCAAATGCGTATCTAAATGTAGCATGGAGTAAATTCTTGAAGAGTTCAGCTGCAGTCCATGAGGTGCTGTATAATTTTAGGAATTAGCACTGCTTGTTGATAGATCCAAGA
Organism: Anabrus simplex; assembly: GCF_040414725.1. Classification (NCBI taxonomy): domain Eukaryota; kingdom Metazoa; phylum Arthropoda; class Insecta; order Orthoptera; family Tettigoniidae; genus Anabrus; species Anabrus simplex. Next base: position 174,070,865 of record NC_090271.1, read on the forward strand.
ATTATGAAGAAAGTCGCAGATCAAAAATATAAATGTATTATGGAGCAAGTTCCTGAAGAGTAGATCGGCACTGTTTCCAAAAGTTTTGTAAGTTAGATCAATGAAGTTAATAAAACATATGACATAGAGAAAAAACAATTGTGAAAAGAAGAAAATACTAAAAAGTGCAATGCTGGAAAAGTTGAGGAGCGTTATGACATAGCATGAGATATTTTGAAAGTAAGAGTTGAGGTCAAACTTACAATAGCGTAAAGTATAAATTTGAAAGTTAGAGTAGTCAAAAACATTAGAGATGTTAGAAAATGTAATTCAAATGGCGAGAGTGAAAAAAGAGGAATGTAATGAGGAAAGAAAATGTTGAAGCAGAAAAATAACGAATAAAAAAAGGGAAGAATAGGGATATAAATGAGGAGGTGAAGTAGTTTAAGGTGGATTAGGAGGGTGAGTTATAGGAAGTGGAAAATGTTGGTAGGAATTATATAAAGACGGGAATATTGAATTTGGGTTTGTAAGTTTAGCATTTTTGATAAAGCGGATAAGGAAGTTGAATAAAATATTAGGTTTTTCAGAAATGACATTTAAATTCAAATTGGGGTTGAAGTATTGATCAAGGTGAATAAAACAATTTACAGTAGTGTTTAAAAGGGGGCCCTTGGTACTAACTTTAAGCATTTTTATGTTTTTATCAATACTGCTGAAATTATGATGAGAATCGTGTATGTGTTGTCCTATTGCGGAGAATCTGATGTATTGTATGGCACTGATGTGTTCAGAGTATCTCACATTAAAGTTATGATTGGAATCTATACACACCAGATTTAGAAAAAAATATTTGATTTATTAATTGAATTAGAGTTGTGAAATAAATCAAGATTTCGGTTATTGGTTCTAAAAGATATTTTCATGTCAATGCGATCTGTCTGAAAGTCAAACTCTCATACTAAATAGCCTTCTTGAAGATTTTTCTGAGGTTCTTACCACAAACTAGGGTGCACTAAAGAATTCTCCTATTGCATTGAATTGAAAGATTGCATCCCTGTCAGACAGTTGTTCTCCTGCCAAACTCACCGCCATGAGGAAATGTGTCAATGAATTGTTAGAGAAGGGTGTGATAAGCCCATCCAAGTCACCTTTTAGTAGCCCCGCCTTTCTAATTCCCAAGAAAGACAGTCAAGCTCGCCTTGTGGTCAATTATACACCTCTAATCCATCTTATTGTATTCAAGAAGTTCCCTCCTCCCACTATTGAGTCCGCCCTGCAGTTTTTTGGAAAGACAAAATTTTATTCTGTTTTCAATTTCAATTCTGCATACTTTCAAGTTCCCCTTGATCCTGGTTGTCGAGAATTCACTGCTTTTGACACCCATTTTGGCTTGTATCATTTTAATAAAGTGACCATTGGTATCTCTATTGGTAGTCGGGCAATGAGTCTCATACTCGATTCAGTCTTTGCAGATCTTAAGTTTACCTGCCTGTTTTCGTACCTGGACAATGTTGTTTTGTTCTCTGACACCTTTGAAGAACACGCAGCCCATCTTTGGGAGTTCCTCTCTAGACTAAAGACATGGGTTCACGGTCAACCCCGACAAAGTGTCCTTGAGTGCCAAGCGAATCAAATTCTTAGGGAATGTCATCTCCAGCTCTGGCATCTCAGTAAATCCAGAGAGAGTAAAGACTATCCGTGAGTTTCCTAGACCTAAGAATCTCCATGGCGTCTGCAGGTTTCTTGGCATGGTTGGGTTTTACAGCAGATGCATCCCCTATATTTCTGATATTTCGGATCCATTGAATTCTATAAAATAAAAAAAAAAAATAAAAAAAAAAAAAAAAAAAAAAAACACCTCATTTCTGTTGGGGCGACACTCAGGAACAGGCCTTCTGCACTTAAAGATACTCTTTGCCAAGCTCCCTGTTACACAGTCCTGGTTTCAACCGTTATTTCATTCTTCATTGCGATGCCAGCGATATTGCTCTCTGAACTGTGCTGAACCAGAGATTCGAGAACGACGCTTTTGGCTCCTATTGCATATTTTAACAAGATGCTGCATGAATCTGAAAATAATTACTCCACTTATGTCTAGCCGTTGTCCTCGGTGTTGAGAAATTCCATTCTTATCATCAAAACCGACTTTCAACCTATTAGGTCGTGTTACGTACATTTAGTAAGTGTTGAACAGATGTTAAGTACAGAACAAAAATGGCCAACCAGACACCAGTGGGATCCGAACCCACAACCTCCCGATTTTGCGTCGGTTCTTACCTCGAACACCGTAATTTCCTATTGCATATTTTAGCAAGATGTTGCATGGATCTGAAATTAATTACTCCACTTATGTCTAGCCATAGTCTCCGGTGTTGAGAAATTTCATTCTTACCTTGAACACTGTCAGTTCTGGGTACACACCGACAATCAAGCGCTGTCCTAGATGAACGCAAATGTGAAGAAGTTAGGGAGAACAGCTCGTTGGATTCTTTGACTGTCGTCTTACAAATTTACCATCGTGCATGTAAGGGGAAGAGACAATATTGTGGCTGACTGTTTGTCGCGCACGTTTGAGGGTGCAGAATGTAGTCCTGGGTGTAGTCTCCCTGTTAATGTACTTCAGAAATATCCCATGGGTTTTTCCGATTTAGCAGAATTTAAAAACAAGGATCGTGAATGTGCCGAGATAATAGACGGAAAAAAAAAAAAATTATAAAAGGGCATCGTCCGAGATAAAGGTCTTTTGTATCACAAGTGTAAGCGAAACAAGTCTTCTAAGGTATTTATTCCCCGTAACTTGAGGGCTATGATCTTCTTAATTTACCACCATGATTCATGTCTAGGTGTAGACCTGAGGCAACAAAAAACATACATACATTATAGACTGTTATGCCTTTCAGCGTTCAGTCTGCAAGCTTCTGTGAATTTACTAAACATAGCTACAATCCTTGATTTGCAACTAGCGTTGTGGCCTCATTTAGATCTATACCTCTTATCCTTAAATCGTAAGAAACCGAGTCTAACCATTGTCGACTTGGTCTACCTCTACTTCTCTTACCCTCCATAACAGAGTCCATTATTCTTTTACGTAACCTATCCTCCTCCATTCACCTCAAATAACCCCACCACCAAAGCTGGTTTATGCATACAGCTTCATCCATCGAGTTTATTCCTAAATTAGCCTTTATCTCCTCATTGTGAGTAACCTCCTGTCATTGTTCCCACCTGTTTGTACTAGCAATCATTCTTGCTACTTTTATGTCTGTTACTTCTAACTTATGAATAAGATATCCTGAGTCCACCCAGCTTTCGCTCCCGTAAAGCAAAGTTGGCCCTGAAAACAGACCGATGTAAAGATAAATTTGTCTGGGAGCTGCCTTCCTTTTTAGAGAATAGTGTTGATCCCAACTGCGAGCTCACTCCATTAGCTTTACAACACCTTGATTCAATCTCAATTACTATATTACCATCCTGGGATAACACACAACCTATATACTTGAAATTATCGACCTGTTCTAGCTTTGTATCACCAATGTGACATTCAATTCTGTTGAATTTCTTACCTACTGATATCAATTTAGTCTTCGAGAGGCTAATTTTCATACTATATTCATTGCACCTATTTTCAAGTTCCAAGATATTAGACTGCAGGCTTTCGGCACAATCTGCCAGACTGCTTACTACATTTCCACCTAAGTGAATCCCTCCCTGCCATTTTATACCTTTCAGCAGATGATCCATGTAAACTACGAACAGCAAAGGTGAAAGATTACAGCCTTGTCTAACCCTTGTAAGTACAGTGAACCAAGAAATCATTCTGCCATCAATTCTCACTGAAGCCCAATTGTCAACATAAATGCCTTTGATTGATTTTAATAATCTACCTTTAATTCCATAGTACCACAGTATGGCGAATATCTTTTCCCTCGGTACCCTGTCAAATGCTTTCTCTAGATCTACAAAACAAACACAACTGCCTATTCCTCTGGTAGCATTTTTCAATTATCTGGCGCATACTGAAAATCTGATCCTGACAGCCTCTCTGTGGTCTGAAACCACACTGGTTTTCATCCAACTTCCTCTCAACGACTGCTCGCACCCTACCTTCCAAGATGCCAGTGAATACTTTGCCTGGTATACTAATCAATGAGATACCTCGATAGTTGTTGCAATCCTTCCTGTTCCCTTGCCTATAGATAGGTGCAGTTACTGCTTTTGTCCAATCTGAAGTTTACCAACACTCCATGCTAGTCTTACTACTCTATGAAGCCATTTCATTCCTGCCTTCCCACTATATTTCACCATTTCAGGTGTAATTTCATCTATTCCTGCTGCTTTATGACAATGGAGTTTATTTACCATCCTTTCCACTTCCTCAAGCGTAATTACATCATTTTCCTCCTCCCCATGAACTTGGCTGTTCGAAAACCACCAGGATGATTTTCTTTTACATTGAGAAGACGTTCAAAATATTCCCTCCACCTCTCCAGTGATGCCCTGAGATCTATTATGAGTTCACCTGAATTACTCAAAACACTGTTCATTTCCTTTCTCCCTCCCTTCCTAAGATTCTTTATTATTGTCCAGAAAGGTTTCCCTGCTGCTTGACCTAGCCTTTCCAGGTTATTACAAAAATCTTCCCACGACTTCTTTTTAGATTCAACAACTACTTGTTTTGATCTGTTTCTTTCATCCATGTACAAATCCCTGTCTGCCTCGGCCCTTGTTTGGAGCCACTTTTGATAAGCCTTCTTTTTACGTTTACAACCTGCTCTCACTTCATCATTCCACCAAGTTCTCCATTTCCCATCTTTACACACAGTTGTTCCCAGGCATTCACTTGCTGATTCTACTACAGCATCCCTGTATGCCACCCATTCACTTTCTATATCCTGAACTTGCTTACTGTCTACTGTTCGAAACTTCTCACTAATCATATCCATGTACTTCTGTCTAATTTCCTCGTCCTTGGGATTTTCTACCCTCATTCATTTGCAGACAGATTTCACTATCTCTACCAAACATAGCCACAGAGATATTTAGTTCACTACAGATCAGACAGTGGTCTGTATCATCAAAAAATCCCCGGAAAACTCGTACATTCCCAACAGATTTCCTGAATTCGAAGTCGGTCAAGATATAGTCCATTATGGATTTGGTACCCCTAGCCTCCCATGTGTAGCGGTGAATAGCCTTATGCTTGAAGAATGTATTCATAACAGCTAAACCCATACTAGCACAGAAGTCCAGCAAACGCTTCCCATTCCATTTAGCTTCCATATCTTCCCCACATTTACCAATCACCCTTTTGCATCCTTCAGTTCTATTCCCAACTCTCGCATTGAAATCGCCCATTAGCACTATTCTATCCTTGCTGTTGACCCTGACCACGATGTCACTCAATGCTTCATAAAACTTGTCAACTTCATCCTCATCTGCACCCTCACATGGTGAATACACGGACTCAATTCTAGTCCTAATTCCTCCAACTGACAAATCTACCCACATCATTCGCTCATTTACATGCCTAACAGGAACTATGTTGCGTGCAATGGTATTCCTGATAAAGAGCCCTACCCCAGACTCCGCGCTTCTCTTTCTAACACCCATCAAGTACACTTTATAATCTCCTATCTCTTCCTCGTTATCACCCTTTACCTGAATATCACTTACTCCTAGCACATCCAGATGCATCCTCTTTGCTGACTCCGCCAGTTCTACTTTCTTTCTTCCATAAGCCCCATTAATATTGATAGCTCCCCATCAAATTCCATTTTGTTCACCAACTTGTTTCCAAGGAGTCCCTCGCCTGTCAAATGGGAGTGGGACTCCGTTACTCCCATAGGTCCGAGGCTTGCTTAAAATATTCTGAGCTCGATAAATTCATGAAGCAGGATGCTACCCTACTTGCACATAGTCCAAGTGAGGATCTCTCCTCTAACGGGTTATGGACCACCGGTGAATTGTATAGTCCTAGCCGCCTGAGCACAAGGAGGGTCACGATTCAGAATATGTCCGAGATGCCCACTCCCATTCAATAGCAACTGGTATCCCGACTCTCAGGACCACTTACAAGGCCACTCAACCGTTGCCCATGGTTCATGAACTAGGACGTGGATACAGTAACCCACACCATGAACCATAGCAACAAAAAACTTTCTACAACATTGCTCGGAACTATTACTGGCCGGACTTTAAAAGGGATGTTTAAAAGGGATTATTTCGAAAAGAAAAAAAGAAAACACAAGTAAAATAGAATGGATTATTATAAAAATTGACTTGAAAAATTGAAATCGTCAAGACAAGAAGTGAATTGCGGTTGCTCCATAAAAGTACGAAGATTGTCAATATTTAGGCAGAAATTCCTGGGGAAAACTAGTTTAAACTAGAAGGAAACAATAAAACATCCCATAAAAACACTGTGGAGAATATAAAATACATTGAGATAAACGGCAGTTTATTCAAATACGCATATTGGCAAACCCAAGGCGCAAGTCAAGCGATACTGCTGGAAACGTAATTTGGAAGCTGCGAGAAGAGAAGAGAAATAAGAAGAAATCATTCCATTAGAGGAGAATTTAAAGAAGAAGAAGAAGAAGAAGAAGAAATATTTGTAAAAAATAAATAATCTAAATTTGAAGATTTTCACGTAACAAGATAAAAAAATTTACACTACGTTAGAGAGTTAGCCGATTACGACGTAGAAGAAAGCTAAAGAATAATTGGAAAGAGATATTATTCTAACAAGAACTTTAAATGAATATTTACTTCTCAGAAATGCTTGATTTCATTGGCAGCTATTTGAAGATGATGATGTTCTGCTAAGCATCCAGATGGACCGACCTGGAGGGAGGTATCATCCAACCAGATGAGCTTATCCGAGATGAGAGGAGGATATCGCCTACCTAAACCAACCTGAGATGAGAGGAAGAGTCCAGACCAACATCAGACCGAGGCCGTAGAACCAGCCATGTGACAGGCCGAACGAGAGCAACTGACGTGGGATGAGGCGAAGGACGAGCTAAGTTTTGCAAGTAGTAACATAATTCTTAAATTTTTTATTGGCATATGCTGTAGACTTTAATATTTTAAAATGAAATACTTAAATGTGCAAGTGAAACCATGCAGTGAAGTGTATTACATTTAAGATGCTTGTGCTACATTAAGATAGTGTTGAATTATACATATAACTCACGTCAGATGACTATGTTTGAACAAGTGAGTCAATGAAGTAGTTGAGAATACGATTCGGAAAGAAAATAATGTAACAGCTGATTGCTAAAGTTGTCATATGGTAAAGAGTATCGATAAATCTCACGAAGTTATTCATCTAAAGATTACGTCACAGATGGACCACGCGTGAAAGGAGATTAATTAAAATTGATTATTCCTTGTAAAGCAACATTATTAGCTGCACAATTAACGTATTTAAGGTTATGCATCGTATATATTGGAATGGAATTGAGTAATGAAAAGAAATGTTAGGCGCATTAAAGAGGGGTATATCTCAGTAATTGCTAGTTATATGAAAAAGGTTATGAGAGTTGAGAATAGTTAATATGGAAGTTGAGGTTGGATTATTTGATGGTTATAAAAGGTAATAAGGAGTTGTATGAAATGATTTAAGGTATTAAAATGTGCGTTGTGGTAATTTCAAGATATACATGAGGTAGATTAACGTAAAATATGAATGATATTGGTTCAATTCGACGATGCGATTATTAAGAAGGAAATACACCGCGGCAACTACTGGATATAAGGTATGGATTTTGAATATTCATTTATAGATGAGATTTAGGAGGTAATATGATAGTAAAAACTGCTGTTAATGTAGAGACATGTGAGTTGTCTGATATATTCTTAATACATGTGAAATGTGAAATAAGTGAGATGTTATATATAGTGGTGTTGACATGAAACATAGCACCGAAGTATTATACTGCAGATACTTGGCAAATGACTTGCACAGTAGGAATTTGAACTTGGCGAAGGAAAGCATATTGAGCCAAAATATTATAGATATTATAAATATTATAAATAGAAATATTATAAATATTATAGATTATTTTATATATTTATGAAAAAGTACTAATAAGGAAATAGTGGATTAGGAGGCAATAGGGTCATAAAACCTTAGCACGTCAGTCGTCCCAGTTTAATTTTCTGAAATGATATTCTATACCAACTGACTCAGATTTCATTATATGAAGAAGGTGTAATTATGAAATGGAACTCTAAAATTTTCTTAATGTTGTTATAATTGCGGCATAATAATGTATACGTGTGATTAATTTAATTTTTCAAGAATAATTTGGACAATTTATTGCATTTGATTTCATTTCAGAAGAATCCAATTTATGTTATGTTATTTTAGGTAGTAAGCCAGCGCTGACTTAATTGTAGGATTTCATGAATTATATATTCCAAATAGCAGTTAGGGAAGTTCATGAAGATGACAGTTCTCATTTCTTGTTTGATTTTCTTAATTTAATAAATATGATTTTAAATTATTTTTATAATTCTATGAATAATAATGTATAGTAATAGTTAGTACATAGACTTAGTTTATAAGATGAATTTCTTGCGGATTGCGTATACGATACTGCAGCCGGTGGTGAATTTTACGCTTATGTGATAAGACGAAGACGTTCTCTCGGAAATTATCGCGTATTATCTTTTTAGCATTGTATTCAATACAGGTAAATAAGAAATGTGTGTGTTGTTACCCTTCAGGGACTTGCACCTTGCTACATATAAGTGACTGACCTTCGACTACTTCTGGATTTTATGACTTAAAATTACGCAGTGCTAATCCCTATTGTCCTATATTGCTTCTTGAACTGCTTTTGTGAAAGACTTACCCTTTAATGTTTTGTTTTCCTATTGTTTTACTTGTATTTTTAATAGTCAGACGATGACCCAGATTGGTGGTTGAAACCGATACGGCTTTTAACCAAATAAGAATGTAACACTACATTTCTTATTTACTTGTATTGAATAGGTAGAACCACTTTATTTCTTGTTGCAATTTAATTGTGATACAGTTCAATACCGAACATTATGAAATTTTTATCTTTAAATAAACAGGGTACAGTTCAGGTTGGAGATGACCGTAGCATCGTATGGGGACTCTTCACATGGGATGAAATAGACCCGTGGCATATCTGACGTGTCTCACCGACGAATGATAAAAGAAGATGCTGTCTGACCGTGTCCACTCCAGCACACTGCAAGAGACCTGCACATATAGCAAGGAAATGTACCGTCCACTCGCTTCCAAACTGTGGTTGATTGGTTTGATGAACACTCTACGAGCATGAGGATGCTTCTCTGGTTCCTAAGGTTGCCTGAACTCGATCCTATTCAGCACATTTAGGATGCTGTCGAGAGGGATTTGCACACCGTTGACCCTGCTCTGAACAGTCTCTGTGCATTACGGGGAGCTATGCAGTGGTTGTGGAACAGTGTGACTTCTCACATCCAGTATCCTGTGGAGTCCCTGTCAAGCGGCACTGCCATCATCAGGGTGAAACAGGGTGGTACGTGCAACTAACCAGGCATATCTAATTCATTTCTCATCAGCATACATTTTAATATCAACATAAGAAATAATGTTAAGGATGTGTATTCAAAACATTAATTCTAACAAACAGCTTTAGGTAGAAAAACTACTACTACTATATAGTACTGTGTACTACTATATACTATATAGTAACTATAATAGTAGTAGTAGTACCGGGCGAGTTGGCCGTGCGTGTAGAGGCACGCGGCTGTGAGCTTGCATCCGGGAGATAGTAGGTTCGAATCCCACTATCGGCAGCCCTGAAGATGGTTTTCCGTGGTTTCCCATTTTCACACCAGACAAATGCTGGGCTGTACCTTAATTAAGGCCACGGCCGCTTCCTTCCAACTCCTAGGCCTTTCCTATCGAATCGTCGCCATAAGACCTATCTGTGTCGGTGCGACGTAAAGCCCCTAGCAAGAAGAAGAAGAAGAAGAAGAATAGTAGTAGTATATAGTACTGTGTACTACTATATACTATATAGTAACTATAGTATATAGTACTGTGTACTACTATATAGTAGTAGTAGTAGTAATAGTATTAGTAGTAGTAGTAGTAGTAGTAGTAGTAGTAGTAGTAGTAGTAGTAGTAGTAGTAGTAGTAGTAGTAGTAGTATTCTTAAAGACTCAAGAGGACTTACAAAATTGATTATGCTTACCTTTCTTCCCATTTTGCCAGTCGTACAAAGAATACACTCGGATTCTCTGCGGTGCATAAGTAAACATCATCAAGCTCTTCACCTGGGAGAAATGCCCACTGTACTTCAGTAGAAGAATTATGAAGGGGAGCTGGAGCTGAAGCTAAAAGAAATGATGAAATGTTTCAATAAAAAATCGTGAATTAATACATTGGATTGTTTTTATACTTCCCATTACACTTCTGTTTTACCCTGTCTCTTCAGATTTGATCAAAGAACCAAAGAATCTAATAACAAAGAATACCAGGTTTTATGAGGACTGAAAATACAGTTAGGAGAGATAATAGTAAGTGCTCTTCCTGGAATATAATTAAATTATTAAAAAGGGAAATTACAACAGAACCTTCTCTGTTGATGTTCAAATGGCTGTATAAACAGTGTGGCTCTGATTAAGTGTTACAAATAAATATTTTTTTTAATGAATAGATGAAACCAAATACTTTGTCTTCCAATTTGTTATTGGTGGAGGGACCTTCCAAACTGTGAAACGGGCAATGTTTTCCCAGGATCTCTCATGATATGCCGATGAGGCAACTTAAGAATCTTAAATGGAACCATGATAAAACCTTCTGATATTCTGGTTCCCCTCAATAAACTAAGAAACTTTCAGAAAAAAATTTTTTTTTCCTAAAATTAATTGCTGAGCTGTGTGGCATACCTGGCCTGCTCTAACTTTATCTGGTTTGATTTTCTAAACAACTTTTTGCTTTCTGATACAAATGTGTACTCACTGACAATGCTATCATGGCCAACTTTGACTTCTAATTGTACATGCAAACTTAGCCCAAGGAGAACAAAGATTTCGCCTGTGTGGTCCTGTGATTTCACTACATTATGTTTCCTGATCTTGTCTGTCTGGCTTTTCCATGGCTCTCCTTCTCAGTTTTTATCTTGGTGAAGGGTAATGGAGAGTGACATGATGTTTCTCGAGGCTTGTTTTTACAAGCGTTATTTCAAACTATTTATGATGTGATCACTGTTCTCAGAGGATTCTAACGTGCTTTACTGCACTTATATGAATGGCCTGATTCAGGTACTTTTAACTATTATTTTCATAGTTCTTCCACCATTCATTATCCCCCCCCCCCCCCTTTTTTTAGGGTTGGCCTCCTGGTCCAAGTCTGTTTTATATCACCACATGGCATTATGCTTGGCTACTATTTCTTTACTCTCCGTATCTTTTTATTTTGTGGCCCATCTTTGTTCTGTTGTTGTCCATGGAACATTATTTATATTAGCTATGTTTTTCTCGGTGTTACAACTCGGTACATTGATCTGTGTCTTACTATCATTGAGTGAATGAGCTCTGTTTAACCTGGGAAGTGTGTTACGTCAACTTTATTCTGTGGTTCATATTGTGGAGGCCTCTATTTTATTATTCATGAACTAATTTGCTAGCTGATGTCCCCACTATGTGGTTGTGTATCGGAAAAGCAAGTACATGGTAGGCTGGAGCTGTGTTTGCATTTGAGTTGTATATGAGAGATGTATTGATGATGTGAATTGGGCCTCCGATCTTGCGTGGGTTTGGCTTTGCATATCCGCGTAAAACATTATTTATGAACCATACTTCTACAATTTTTTTTTTTTCTGACTGTTGAAATTCTCTGTTATGCATTCCCTGTTTGTTAGACCCACTTAACCTATTCTGTGAGTGTTTGAATGTGAGATATGTAGGACGCATATCATATTGCCTAGTTATGTCGTGCCCTGTTGAAATTTATATCACAATGATATATTGCTTTGGGCCAAGGGCTGCGTAATGCAACAAGGATATTTTGTTCTTAAGGTAACATATCTTTCCCTATGTTCTGTATATTTTTATTTATAAGGATTGAACCTGTTGACTGGACCCTATTTTGGGTAGACACAACGCTATGGTGGTAGTGAAAAGGTTTATAGGCCTATGTACTGATCTCACAAGGCCTGTTTTCATTCATTATTTTATTTGTTTCTGGTTTTCGTGAGGCCAATGACATTACTTTGGTTTCCTTAAGTTTATTTAATGAACTCTGTATTTCCCACTTGGTGTTATTATTGAATGAGTAGGAGGGGCGGCTTTTTAAATCTCACCCTTTTGATTTAATAGGCTCGAGATCAGTTCATGACTTTTGTTTCTGGTCATTTTCGACCCAGTCCACGCGAACTATGATAGGTAAATATTTATATCAGATCAAAAATTAGATATATGGCTTTTCAGGCGTTTGCTCTATTAACCAGCATTTCGTCTTAGGTCTGCCACTAGACTCATCAGAGTGGGATGTGTCAAACCCTACCCACTGATGCTGGGGTGTATGCAGGTGTACTTATCAGAAGCCTATTTAAGAGGCACAGCCTGATAACTGCATATGGGAGATAAAACTTCACAATGGAATTAATGCCCGCCGAGCAATTCCGAATTTTATCTCCCTATGCAGTTATCAGACTGTGCCTCTTAAATAGGCTTCTGGTAAGTTCACCTGCATACACCCCAGCGTCAGTGGGTAGGGTCTGACACATCCCACTATGATGAGTCTAGTGGCAGACCTAAGACGAAACGCTGGTTAATAGAGCAAACGCCTGAAAAGCCGTACATCTAATTTTTTATCTGATTTCGATATGCTCTATTGGTGGAAAAATATCCAATTCCCACCATGGGAACTTAGAAATATTTATATATCGCCTCGTTACCTCTGGTTGATTGGAGCTTCCATTGATTTTTTATTTTTTAATTTTTTTAAATTTCTTTCTGCGTGTGTATGACTTGTGTTTTTCGGTTATTTATTCCTCGGTGCTCATTGTGCCCAACTCTACCGTGGGCATCAAGAATAATAATGTAGACTGGTCTAGCACAAACACAAACACATACCATATTTGCGTATGTAAATAGAAGATGGGCGCAGCTGTTATCTTCTCTTCCTTTTGAACCAGCTTCAGTTTCTTGGGTGTGGTGAATGAATGCTCTCCATTTAGTTCTGTCCACGTAGAGGTTTTCTTCCATAATCTGTTGCAAATTCAGACCTCATCCAGCTACATCAATTCTAATTTGATCAATTCATCCAGTGATCATAGCCACCAGGATATGTTCCTGTTGCGATGTATTTGGAAACAATAATAATCTTCTCCTTAGCCAACCTCTTCATCTTTTGCCTTCGATTTCCTCCTCAAACCACACTCTAGCTGTCTTTGTGTGTCCATTCTTTTGAGAGGACCAAACCATTTCAGACTGGCTTCGACACAGATCTCACTAAGGGACTTTTTCACTTGGACAAGATGGCTTATCTTGCTGTTGCTTGTTTTGTCTCTTCTCGTGTTCTGATTCATAGTTCTTAAGAACTTCATATCCATTGCTTGTAGTTTGCTGATATATTATTGGTTTGGAAGCAGGTTTCTAGACTGTATGTGGTAACTGGTACAAGAAAACTCCTGTAGAGTACTAATTTTGATGTTAATGGAACTTGCATATCCCAAAGAAGTTTTCTCACAAGATGATAAAACTGTGTTTCATTCTGTTCTCTACTAGTGATTTCTGCAGATGGTCACCTATCTGTAGTAACTAAACTGCCAAAATAACGGAACTGATGGACTTGTTCCAACTTGGCTCCATCTATTAGTACAGATGTTCTGTCGACTAACAGGCAACACTGTCATTTTGGACTTGCTTATCTTGAGACCAAATTGTCTGAATATACAGTAGTATTCCAGTCATTCAACTTCAGTTGTACTTCAGCCTCACTATCAACCCATATCACCACATCATATGCAAAAGCAAGAGCTTTAAACTCAGAATTTTGTTCAGTTTCATAACTCTTTACATTATTTCATCCATTACAATGATGAATTGGGCGAGGTACTGACCATCCTCCCCAGTTGTATCCCCAGACCCAGAGTCTGAAGCTCCAGTGCACTGCCCTTGAGGCGGTAGAGGTGGGATCCCTCGCTGAGCCTGAGGGAAAAACCGACCCTGGAGGGAAAACAGATTACGAACGAACAATGATGAATAAAAGTGGGGGATAATGCACTGCATCATTGTACACCCTGCCTAATCTCAAACCACTCTGCATATCCATCCCTTACTTGAACCTTAGCCTACAAGGAATACAAAGTCTGCCCAATAGCCACTCATAGCTGTCTGCCCTGTGGATGCTATATTTGCTGCTAGAGGCGCTGCAATTCAACCTCACATGAACACCTCTGTTGGCGGTATTTTTACACGTTGTATGCTTACTGGTGATGTATTTTTAAAATAATCCAATTATATTACAATGGTGTACTGCTGCGTACCGTTTTGTAAACAAGGCTCTAGAAATAAAGTTCCTGGAACTAGTTTCCATTAATTCCCTTGCCAAGAGTCAACTAGGGAATTATGGATTAAAGCAACACGCAGAAATGGTACAGTAAATATGCAGACCATGTGATGGCAGAAATGAGGTTACTTATTATCATTGCTCCTGTTCTGATGCTAATAATATTATCTTCGATATAAATCTCCTGGCCCGAAAGACAGTGCCTTCATCAGGGGAGGAATTAAAATATATAGTAGTTAAATGATTCGTCAACATTACCATATTATTTGGGAAGGTATAAGTAATGCCAGACTCCTTGGGTGTCATGGCCATCGTATTTGGCACAAATATTGGAGTAGGTACCCCAGGACTTGAAGGTTCTCTCATACTTTCATTATTCCCGTGGTATATACTCTACATGAAATTCACATTGAGAATTGCCAGTGTCGAAACTGTGATTTGAACCTTAGAACATTCGAAGAGTGCAGCTGCTCATTCTTATCACAGAGCGTAAGTTAATGTGCTCGTCTATGCAGGAGGAAGAGGGGAATAGTTGTGGAATGTAAAGTGACATAATATATAAGTAGTTCCTTTTTACCTTTCAGTTTTTCTTGAAAAAATAACCAGAAAAGGAATAAATGGTCTCCTATAAGCTTCTAAATGGTTTTGTTCTTATTTTTCAGAACAAAATACATAAAAGGTATCTTTTCCAACTTCTGCAACTACTAGTTAGTGAACAAATCACACACGCGGATGAACCGACAGCAACGAATCCTGAGTTAGCAAGAAATTTTCAAACATAACTGGAAAGAATCAAAAAGGAAGACGAAGGAGCACCCTGTGTTTCTATGTCAAGTGCTGCAATGGCATATTGGAGGGTATTTGGTATGAGTTGTTGAAGACCACATGCCATGTCAAGAGTGTGTTGATAAAATTAATAGTATCCAGAATTCATCTCTACTAACGTCATTAATAAAAATCAAAGACAGAGGTGGCCTCAGGTATCCAAAGCCAAGTTTTGTTTCACTCCTAATGAAACTGGGGCAAGTAACGGATGAAATTATGTCAGTAACGCTGGGCAGTACAAAAATAGCACAAACATTAACCGAAATACTGTTGCCACATGTTGCTAAAAATCCTATTCTACAGTGTGGGAAAAGTGATGATCCTGAGGAACTAAGCAGAATAATACTGCAGAAGTTTCTGTGCCCCTCTGTCACTAACCACGCTAATGGTATGACAGATGAGTATCGCCGAGAATACTTCTTGAGAAGAAAAACAATTTATGAGAAGAAAATATCAAGTAAAATGGTTAAAAAGTCTTTCCTTTTCACTGAAAATCTAAGGTGCGGTAGTAAAAATATCTAGTGCAGACCATATATACCATTTTAAAATGCCGGACATAAATTTCGACAGTTATGTGTGTTATCTAAAATGAAAATCCACAGCTGAATTGAACTCCTAGGAGTAAAAGGTGAACATTTATTATTCTACTTCATTCTGCTCAGTAATGTATATGATATACAGGAAGTACAGTGTAGGGGTAAATTCCTGCTAGTTTTAACTCCCGTTAGCAATGCTAGCGAGTGCTGACGTGAGGTGGTATACTAGTGCTGCAGTGGTCAAGACGCGCACTGCCAGGCGGACACTGTTTCTGAAGAGAGCACTGCGAGTGAGCAGGTTTTGTATTCCTTGCAGGCTAAGCTTGAACACAACTCTGGCAATGGTCATACAGCATTTTTACTTTATTATTTAAAGCACATGGTATACATCTATGCTCAAGGAATTTCCAGATTTTCTTTGTCTCTGAACACCATCATAGGCCTTCTCAATATCTAGGAAAATAAGGATGACACCTTTCCATTTTTCTCAGTGCTTCTCCATTATCATCCTTACAGAAAATATTAGATCTGTTGTTGACCTACTCCTTCTAAAACCATACTGCTCCTCTTCAAGCTGTGGTTCAATGTTGGTTCTTAATCTCTGTTCTATAATTCGTTCCATTATTTTGAGTCCATGAGATAGAAGAACGATGCCCATGTAGTTGCTAGGTTTCCGTCTGTCTCCTTTCTTAAGTAGATGGAAGATGACTTCTTTAGTCCACACTTCAGGTAGTTTTCCTTCCTTCCAAATGGTGTTTAGGACGCTAAACAACCACTGCAAACTTCGCACCCCAGCAGGCTTGACCATGTCACTGCTTACCTTATCAATGCCTTTTGCCTTGGATTTACTCATGTTTTTAGGGCATTTTCCACTTCCATCCATGTTATAGGAGGTTCCACATTTTGAATATTTTCTTTCACACTGTTCTGATGTAGCTTGATATTTAAATTTTCACTATTATATAACTTTTCAAAATACTGTTCCCGCTCATCTCTTAGTCATTCCTAGAGATGTTTCAAACTTCTTTCTCCAGGTCCTTTATTCCTTCATAGTTGCTTTTCTTACTTCTCACGACTTGTTATAATAGTTTCTTGTTGTCCTTGCTGTTCTCTTCTAATTTTTGTGTGAATTCAGTCCATGCTTTCTCTTTCTCATTCACAATGATTCGCTTAAAGTTTCAGGTCTCTGTACAGCTGACCGAGTTCTTATAACTTCTCTTCATTCCTTGTCACACCTTTCTGACATTCTCTATCTCTTAGTTTCTTCATTTCATTTCTCTCATTTATTGCTGTTTGGACAGTTTTATTCCACAATAGGGTTTCTTTCTCTTTTACTCTGTTACTTGTTTTACCAACAATACTGACTGCACTGTCCATCACAGTTTTTTTAAATCCAAACCACTTTTCTTCAACTGTTCCTACTTTACATCTGAGCAGCTGGTCTCTAATTTTCTTCTGGTAATCAGACCTCTTTTCTGGATTTTTCAAATCCCCAAACTTTTATACTTGGTTTAGACTAGGTTTTTTTTTTTTTTTTTTTTTTTTTTTTTTTTTTTTTTTTAAACATGATGTTTCCTAAGGTGGTTACTAACAAGCTGTGGTCACAACCTAAACTTTTTCCTGGCAGCACTTCCACATCTGTAATAAATGTTCCAGCCTCCCTGTCTGCTCTACATTCCAATTGTACCTCGAGAGCTTGTGACTCAACCGCTTTTTGAACCAGGTGTTTTTGATTATCAGCTTGTTTTGTATGCAGAAGTCAAGGAGACATTCACCCTCATGATTCCTACTTCCACATCCACGAGGACCGAACACTGCTTCATACACTGTCTTTACAGTTTCCACCTGAGCATTCATATCTCCCATAACATGAGCATTATCTTGTTCAAAGTGGTCCTTTAATTCTTGAAGAAAGTCATGTTTCTCTTCTTGACTACACCAGTCTGTGGAGTGTAAACCTGAACAACGGTCAGGGTGCTTGTTGATTTTCAGTTGTACATTAATAGTTTGTTCATTAACATTTTCTATATCACCTATAGCATTGATGTTCTTGCTGATTAAGAATGCTACACTATTCCTTGTTTTTTATTATTACATGTCAGTAGAGTTTGTACCCTTTCTGCAGCAATTTATTTCCTTTCCCTTTCCACTTTGTTTTACTCAGTCCAAGGACCTCAATCTTTCTTCTTTCCATGAGATCTACAAGTTCCTCACATTTAGCGCCACGGTTACGGTATTTAATGTTGCTACTTTGAATATGTTTTCCCGGAAGTTTCTTCTCTAATTCCATTAACTTTGAGCTTATCACAGTCATCCTTAACAAAATTATACATAGAAGGAGGTCTATGCCTTGGTTCCTGTTTACATACAAGGCTCATTTTACTGTTGAAAGTAATTTGTCAGTTTTTTCTCCTCTTGCTGGCTTGTTGGGCCTTACACAAGGTAAGGTTTTTTAGTCAGGGTAAACTCCCTTAGCCTTTGATAGTCCTGTATCCAATCTGCATGGCAGCAGCATTGTGATAAATTTGTGTGTCATTACCTACACACTGGTTTCATCAAACCTGCTAAGGGAGAACTCCTCCTCCCACAGTTGTTGGTTCTCCCTGTAGATGTAGCTGTAGGGAAACCTCACCCCTTCTGGCCTGCAAGATCCATGTGTGAAGTGGCCAAAGACAGTGGGATTTGCCTCACTTCAGTACAGCAGATCCTAAAGCAGTAATATTACAATCCGTATCATATGTGTTTACATAGAGACCTCACACAGAGAGATTTTAATGTTAGAGTTGTTTTTGTGAGTGTTTACATAATGCTACTGTTGAGATTGGCTCATTCTTGGGAAACATATATTTTGAGATGAAGCAACATTCTCAATAAGACATGTTAATAAGCATAATATGCATTAATGGGTAACTGAAGACACTAAATGGATGGGAATTATGCCTTTTTAGCATTATTGGTAACTGAATGTATGGTGTGGGATTCTTGATAACCTTTACCTCTTTGAAGACACAGTTACCACTGAATCATGCCATCATTTTGTCAAACACGAATTATCCCCCCTCTTGGAAAACATGACAACAGTTAAACGAAAAATTTGGTGATAGGTAGATATGACGTGCTGGACCGGTCACATGGCCACCTCACTCACCTGATGTAACACCCCTGAACTACTTTTTTGTGGGGATACTCACAACTAAGTCATGTTTAAACCATTTACAACCAAAAAAGAACATGAAATGTTATCACTTCGGGATTTATGTTTTACTAATTCATTTTGTATCCTTTTCTACTGCAGTATAATTCAATGAAAACATCCTATAACTGCTCAACAAATCTTTTTAAAAAAAAGTTTATTAAAAGTTGCTTAGTTTATTGAGGAAACAAAAAATATCTATTTTTTTAAAAAAAATCATGGTTCCATTTAAAATTCTTATGTTTGGAAGTATGTTGGCCAAGACAGGACAGGACTGAACAAGAAATATGGTAATCTGAGAAACATTAGGTGCATGCAGACTGAGAGAGGAATGAACGATTCTGAGGTGGTATGGGCACGTGGAAAAGAATGGAAGGACTTACGAATGAGGATCCCAAAGTCGATGCTTGAATAGGAAGTTGGAGGTAAAAGACCAAGAGGTAGAACCACAAAACAATGGAGAGAACAAATTGAACAAAACCTAAGGAAGTGTGTGGCAAACTTTCAAAATGTCTTTAATAATGAATGGAGGAATGACAGGAAGAGATGGAGACCAAGAATCCAAGGCCCAATCCAAGATCAAATTGGACATGGAGAATGATGATGATGATGATGATGATGATGAAGAAACTAGTTTTAAATAAGGAATTATAAAATTTCATTGTACATGACAGACTTTTTCCTTCTGTGTCTGGCTCCATAGCTAAATGGTTAATGTGCTGCCATTTGGTCACAGGAGTCCTGGAAGTTCCCCCTCCAACACAAACCTACAGCTACAACACTTGTAGTAAGAAGTCTACAGTTGTCAATACACTTAATTCATAACATACAAGTTACCTTCACCTCGTCAAAATGATTCAACTGTCAACAAACTCACATTCTTGGATACATTTTACCATCGCTTCATATTGAGATGGTCCACTGAGGTACAATTTTAACACTGTTCTTCAACCTTTCATCTACAACTTTTTATCTTCACATCAATGTGTTCTAAATTTCTACCATACGCCTATGACTTTCGTCTTTTGTCTCCTAGAAAGGAATATAGTGATCTCTTGACTACCTTCAACATTACTTTTCTAATAAATATGACTGATCGTCATTTTCATCAGAGTCTAAATGTAACCGCCAATCGCTCTACTTAATTTTATTCAATCTTACTACTTGTTCATCACAGTCTGTTGCTATGTCCATTTTACTTGTAATAGCAGCCTTTTAATGTCAATAATTTTAATACTTTCACTTTTGTAATTCTTCACATGGTAAAAAAAAATTTAAAACCACATTGTTATTTTTAATGTTAATTTTAGTTTAAGTCACTTCAAGATTTTTTAAATTAATTTAATCTTATTATATGTTAATCAGGTGCTTATTCTTATTTTTATTCCCAGGTTAAGACAATGCCAGATGATGCCTTCATATCAGGCAAAACATGTACCATTTTTAATTAATAGATCAATGTAAATCATCCAAGACAATGACTTATTGTATTGATTAGGTGGTCAGTTTAATAAATAACTTACTGTTATATTCTAATCAC
Organism: Anabrus simplex; assembly: GCF_040414725.1. Lineage (NCBI taxonomy): Eukaryota > Metazoa > Arthropoda > Insecta > Orthoptera > Tettigoniidae > Anabrus > Anabrus simplex. The sequence continues at coordinate 174,091,486 of NC_090271.1, forward strand.
ATACCACTTAGTCGAGCAGCTCTTCTTCTTTCTCTCAATTCTTCCCAACCCAAACTTTGCAACATTTTTGTAACACTACTCTTCTGTCGGAAATCACCCAGAATAAATCTAGCTGCTTTTCTTTGGATTTTTTCCAGTTCTTGAATCAGGTAATTCTGGTGAAAGTCCCATACACTGGAACCAAACTCTAGTTGGGGTCTTACCAGAGACTTATATGCCCTCTCCTTTACATTTTTACTACAACCCCTAAACACCCTCATAACCATGTGCAGAGATCTGTACCCTTTATTTACAATCCCATTTATGTGATTACCCCAATGAAGATCTTTCTTTATATTAACACCTAGTTACTTACAATGATCCCCAAAAGGAACGTTCACCCCATCAACGCAGTAATTAAAACTGAGAGGACTCTTCCTATTTGTGAAATTCACAACCTGACTTTTAACCCCGTTTATCAACATACCATTGCCTGCTGTCCATCTCACAACATTTTCGAGGTCACGCTGCAGTTGCTCACAATCTTGTAACTTATTTATCACTCTATAGAGAATAACATCATCCACAAAAAGCCTTACTTCCGATTCCACTCCTTTACTCATATCATTTATATATATAAGAAAACATAAAGGTCCGATAATACTGCCTTGAGGAATTCCCCTCTTAATTATTACAGGGTCAGATAAAGCTTCACCTACTCTAATTCTCTGAGATCTATTTTCTAGAAATATAGCAACCCATTCAGTCACTATTTTGTCTAGTCCAATTGCACTCATTTTTGCTAGTAGTCTCCCATGATCCACCCTATCAAATGCTTTAGACAGGTCAATCGCGATACAGTCCATTTGACCTCCAGAATCCAAGATATCTGCTATATCTTGCTGGAATCTTCCAAGTTGAGCTTCGGTGGAATAACCTTTCCTAAAACCGAACTGCCTTCTATCGAACCAGTTATTAATTTCACAAACATGTCTAATATAATCAGAAAGAATGCCTTCCCAAAGCTTACATACAATGCACATCAAACTTACTGGCCTGTAATTTTCAGCTTTATGTCTATCACCCTTTGCTTTATACACAGGGATTACTATGGCAACTCTCCATTCATCTGGTATAGCTCTTCTGAACAAACAATAATTCAGATATGGTACTATATCCCAACCCATTGTCTTTAGTATATCCCCAAAAATCTGATCAATTCCAGCCGCTTTTCTAGTTTTCAACTTTTGTATCTTATTGTAAATGTCATTGTTATCATATGTAAATTTTAATACTTCTTTGGCCTTAGTCTCCTCCTCTATCTCAACATTATCCGTGTAACCAACAATCTTTACATACTGCTGCCTGAATACTTCTGACTTTTGAAGATCCTCACATACACACTCCCCTTGTTTATTAATTATTTCTGGAATGTCCTTCTTGGAACACGTTTCTGCTTTAAGATACCTATACATACCCTTCCATTTTTCACTACAATTTGTATGACTGCCAATTATGCTTGCCATCGTGTTATCCTTAGCTGCCTTCTTTGCTAGATTCAATTTTCTAGTAAGTTCCTTCAATTTCTCCTTACTTCCACAGCCATTTCTAACTTTATTTCTTTCCAGTCTGCACCTCCTTCTTAGTCTCTTTATTTCTCTATTACAATAGGTTAGGTCTTTACCATTCCTTACCACCTTTATAGGTACAAACCTGTTTTCGCATACCTAAACAATTTCTTTAAACCCATCCCAGAGTCTGTTTACATTTTTATTTACCGTTTTCCACTGATCATAGTTACTTTTAGAAACTGCCTCATGCCTGCTTTATCAGCAATATGGTACTGCCTAACAGTCCTACTTTTAAGACCTTCCTTTCTATCACATTTTTTAACTACGACAAAAACAGCGTCATGATCACTAATACCACCTATTACTTCAGTTTCCCTATAGAGCCCATCTGGTTTTATCAGCACCACATCCAGGATATTTTCACCTCTGGTTGGTTCCATCACTTTCTGAATCAGCTGTCCTTCCCATATTAACTTACTTGCCATTTGTTGGTCATGCTTCCTGTCGTTCACACTTCCTTCCCAATTGTCATCTGGCAAATTCAGATCTCCCGCTACAATCACATTTCTTTCCATGTCGTTTCCCACATAGCCGACTATCCTATCAAATAATTTTGAATCCATGTCGTTGCTACCCTTTCCCCGTCTGTACACTCCAAATATATCAAGTTGCCTATTATCTTTAAAAATGAGCCTTACACCTAGAATTTCATGTATCTTTAACTCTTTCGTAGCTTACAAATTCTTCTTTCACCAGAATGAATACTCCCCCTCCCACCATTCCTATCCTATCTCTACGATACACTCTCCAGTGCCATGAGAACATTTCTGCATCCATTATATCATTTCTCATCCATGATTCAACTCCTATTACAATATCTGGTAAATATATATCTATTAAATTACTTAATTCTATTCCTTTCTTTACAATACTTCTACAGTTCAACACTAACAATTTTATGCCATCCCTACTTGATATCCAGTTCCCTGTTCCCTTATCACTGCTCCCTAGGCCACCCCGTTTCCCTGAATGTACCTCCCTATTACCCTTCCAAACAAATTTCCTAACTTATACGTACCACTGTCGTTTAAGTGAAGGCCATCTGAGCGTAGATCCCTATCTCCTACCCACCCATTAGGATCTAGAAATTCCACTCCCAGTTTCCCACATACCCAGTGCATAGTCTCATTTAAATCCCCAATCAACCTCCAGTCAGTATCCCTCCTACACAGTATTCCACTAATAACAATCTCCACTTTCTTAGGGCCGTTTTCCCCAAATGAGTTTAAACTAGGTTTATTTTAATCTGGTTTAAGTCTGAGTTTAACCTAACATTCATTTTCCCCATATTGGTTTAAACTTTGTATCAAGTTTAAACCTGGTTCAAAGTTAAACCTACTATACTGTTGGTTTAAACTGCTGTTTATATTCAACCTTCTTGACATTTTATTAACGTATCTGTGATTTTCCTAGTAGAAGGGTTAGTTTTGACTACCAATACTGTAGCACTTTAATAGAAAACGTACTAAAATTATAACCTAGTATTAGCATCAGAAAAATGAGAGAATTTACTGAAGTGTTTGGTTACATAGGAAATAATTTTGATGTGCAAGTGAGGTTAAGAAGCCGCATTCCAACAAAAGTTTACAATCTTGGAAAATCGGATGTAACGGAGTTTTTTTCATTTCATAGATTTATAATTCATAAGCGAATAGCAAGGATTGTCTAGTATCGAAGAATGATTCATTTAAAACGCCAACTGCACGAAATAATGCTATTTCGCTAGAAGCAATGATTCTGGTTGCTTTATGATATGATGCATCAGGCATTTTTCTTATTAACAACGGGGACCACAGACCTTAAATTGCAGTCTCCTTATAATATTATATACTGTAAAATGCTGTTGGTGATATGAATACTGTAATGTGAAGCATAAAAATATTCCTACATATGTCGTGTAATACGTCCGCTCTTCATGAGGTGCCTGGTGGCTCTGGTCGCTAAAGCATTAGGTCAGCATCGTCCGAATCTGTGACTAGACGGTTCGAATCCAGTTTGTCGAAAATAATTTTGCCATCAGAATGTTGACTGGCACGGTAGGAGAGGCTGTGGTATACAATTTCTAATCGCTAGATTATGTATTTATAGGATCAGAAAAACAATAAAGTGTTTCATGCTTGCTAGTAAACTTGTAATAGAATAAATTATAGTTAAGAATCATAACTATTGCCAGCATACCAGCAATAGAAATATTAATGCTATAGGGAGAAGAGTATTATGCATACAGTACGACATATCGCGAACTTGGTTATGTTATAAACGAATATGGAATCAAGTAATGCATCTCAAAATAATACATCCTTAGTGGTCTGTCTGCTGGATTCAAGGTTTGTGAGATTGATCCCGGCCGAGGGCGATGGATTTTAATAGGAGATAGATCCCGAGCATGCTTGGAATTTTGTTTACTTGAAATTCACATAAATGTTGATTTTCTGAGGAAAGGAATACCGTAGGCCTATTGCTGAAAGACCAGGATTTAAATATTTCAACGTTCCCGTGTGTTCCGTAAGACAGTACAGACATCAAAAGACACGTATTAGGCTCACGGTACTTGTTTATGGTAAAGCATGACAGAGAAAAATAAGAAATAAAAGTGCGTTCCAAGAAATTGTAGACAGCAATAGGTAAAATTATGACAACACTTCGCACAAATGTTAACAATTTATTTATCAGTAAAGCTAATATCCCGCCGAATTTGTTCTTTATTCACTACGTACGATAGCATTAATTCGCCACAAACAGCTGATATTATTACAAAAATGTCGGTCATTGAATTACTTGGCTCTGATTGGCCAATTCCAATCGACCATGCCTTCGACTATTCCTTCAGTGCAGCCAACGTTAACGCCAACGACAGCTCGCCCGCTTAAACTAAACGAGTGTCAGAAATTGGTGGAGAAAATGGACGCAAGTTTAAACTACGTACTAAAGTTAAACGTGTTTAATTTATACCAGGTTTAACTCGATTTGGAGAAAATGGCCCTAAAACTTCACCGGTGCTGCATTTACCAGATCCCACACATCTCCAACTATGTTGGTACTTATATCAGCTTGCCTTACGTTGTTGGTACCAATGTGAAACACTACCACCTTCTCCTTCCCCTCCTCCCTCTCTTCTACTTTCCTCAACACCTGCCTCAACCTAATTCCTGGATAACATTTCTACCCTGGTTCCCTTTCCTCCACACAATTTCCCCACGTGTCTAAGGATGGAATCCCCCATGACCAGACCCTCAACCCTACCCACCTCATTTGATCCCCTCCCCTCCTGGTCAGCCCTGTTTTTCCTGATAGCTGCAGAAGCTACTTCCTCCTCCATTTTCTCCTTCCCACGACAACTGTTCAGCACAAAACCAGAATTGGTCAATATATACTTTTTTACTGTACATGATTAATTCAGAAAAGATTGTTCTTTCCCAGATAATTCTAAAACATTTTGAACCAGGCCATATTGTTATGGCTCCTGTCTTGTTTCATTATAGAAGAGAGAGATCCATGGAATGAATTGGTAACAAACACTATGATTTTCAAGATTTTGTCACTGCTGTTAAAAATGCATCCCCAAGAACAGAGCTGTTACCAACAGACTGAAAACACTTCTGTCAATGGGAATATTATTCATCAACTTAAAATTCAGCCACACACAACCCAAGCCATATAGTGAAAGTTGTATTTACACGAGGTTTGAAAACCTTAAAGTACATGAACTACTTCAGTGCATCCGAGTATGTTGCTATTCGTGTCAATAATCGATAGCATTATTATTTGATGCAGTTCTTCATGCCACTCTAACCTGTGCTAACCTTTTCATTTCCACATCGTCATCATAATAATCATCATCATCATCATCATCATCATCATCATCATCATCCTTTCATGTATTTAGTCCTATAGAAGAACTGTTACGGTCAATACAAAAGATTTGCATTTTCACATTATCTCTTCCTGGGGCATCCCAGAGATCTCTTCCCACCGGGGCAGTAGTTTTATGACTGCTTTGGGGATCCTGCTTCGGCCCATCCTGTTTAGGTGTTCTAGACAATTTCTCCGGTATTCATGCATGTATTGCAATACAGGTCTGCTTTCAAGATCATTCAGCACTTCTGTATTTCTTCTGTGTTCCCACTTTGTGACTCCTGCTCTTTGCTGCATGTATTTCATTTCAGTTGTAATTATTCTTCTCTCATCGCTTCACTTCCATAGCACACTAATGGTCTTACCAACGTTTTGTAGATTCTTGTACGGGTGTGTTTTTGAACTAATTGATGGTCTAAAACTTATTGATGATTCCCAAACATCTGTTGAATTTGGAGATTTTCTGGGGTATATTCAGTTCTTCAAAGAAAGACAGTTGTAACCGAGGTATTTAAAATCATTTACTCTTTTCAGAATGTTATTATTTAAGCAGATCTTACTTCCTACTGGTTCCTTGCCACAGAAAGCTATTATCTTAGTTTCCTCAGGAAATACTTCCATTGAGTACTTTTCTGAGGCTAGGTTTAGGTTATGCATTGAATGCCGTAAGTCATCTTCTGAGGTGGCAACCAGCACTAAGTCACCTGCAGATAATAGTGTGTCCAGCTGTAGATTTCTGTTAATGCAGATGGAACCATTTCTTGCTTCTCTAAATTCTCGTATGAGAGCATTCATATAGATTATGAACAGGAGAGGGGAAAGACCGCAACACTGTCTTACTCCTGTGTTTATTGTTTTCCACTATGATAATTTATCGTTGACCATTACAGAAATCAAGTTATGTTTGTAAAGGTTATTTATGTTCTGTATCATCTGTTGTGGGGTGTGATCAGATATTAAAATATTAAGCAAGGTATTGCGAATACTTTGTCAAAAGCATTTTTTTTGAAGTCCACAAAGACAATGTATGTTTCTACATTAAATTCCCTGTGTTTTTTAGAAGTGAGACCTGTGTAGAATCTCTTTTAACTGTTTTTTGTATGATGTGGAATGTTATTGTAGAATATTTTATTTGTAAATCTTTTTAAAGTAATGTTTACTGTATGATGTGGAGTGTTGTGGTAGAATATTTTATTCGTATTCCATTTAGTTACCTAACCTCTATGGAGTAAAATATTATTATAGTAAATTTTATTTTTCTACTTTTGTAACCACTAGATTGTTCTGTGATATTAGGTAGAACAACTTCCATTATAAAGATTGTATTTGTATCTTGTGTTCCCAAATTGTATTTTAGAGGTTGCATTATGTGAAGTGTTCCAGTTGACCTAATAGCAAGCTCTTGGCAAGGTACATCTAATTTATATTTTGTAAATTGTGTAACTGGATTGGTGGATAGATGAATTTTGTTCAGAATTTACTAAAAAAGAGCATCTTGGTGGGTGTGTTAGGTACCAACTGATGAACCCAACGTAGCACACGGGGGCAAAACGCTGGCAACCAGGAATGAGTTAGCTGGAAAATTTATAATGTCCAATAACGGACCATTTATACTGGTATTATAAATTTACTCGTTTGGGACAAATATTTCAGGTTCCCTATGGGAATCAACATCTATATCATCAATGTTTAGTTTGGAAAATAATATCTTGAATCAAGAGATCACCATTGATTTTTCTGTAAATCCGCAAACTTCGTATCTCTATGGCCCTGGTAGGTTTTCGCAGATCCGCTCCACGTTTCTTTTACTATAGTCGTCATGTTGCCCAACCTGATATGTATGTTAGTGTGTACTGACGCTGTTCATCTGATGTTTATTGTACATTTAGGATTTAAAAGTGCCGTGCAATTTAACCTATTGTCCTCTTTTCTCATCTGTGTATTGTGTAACCGCTAAAGACCGGTTACACGAAGGATTTTCATTGTGAAATAGCCATCGCAGCAAGATCTTCCCTTTCTGAAGCCAAATTGTTCCTCTCCCAGAATGTTCTCATAGTGTTTGTATGGTTTATTTTTAATGAAGTTGGCATATAGTTTATAACCAGAATTTAATAAAATATGCCTCTGTAGTTTTCACAGTCATTTTTGTCACCTTTCTTGAAAATGGGTATACTATTGCTTTATTCCAGTTTTCAAGTGGGTCTTCTCCTTTCCAAATTCAACTTAGGAACTGGGTGAATCTTTCTTGGAAAAATTTGCATGAATATTTGGATAACTCCAAACTTAAGCCATCTTCCCCAGGTGTTTTATTGCACTTTAGTATTGTCAGGACTGCAAATAGTTCTGTCACTCTAATGTGTTCGACATGTGGACTGTCTAAGTGATGTGTCTGAATAGGTGAGACATTCCATGACCATAAATTCTGAAAGTAATTTGACCAAGTGTTGCAGCAGATTGTGTTGATTCTGAGTGTGTCTTTAGTTTCCCTATTTCAATTTTTCAAAATTTTGTAAGACTGTGGTTGAGGTATGGTTATGTCATTTTCTAAATGGAATACAAATTCTTCCCAGTTCCTCCTATGATAGTTGCGCACTTCTCTCTTTGCAAAAGCTCGCTTTCTGTGGTATTCTATTTCATCCTCATCTTTTTTTGGTACATAAGTACTCCCTGTAGGCCTTCTCTTTGTCTTTGATAATTTATTGGATGTTTTCATCCCAAATTCTGAGCCCCCTGTTTCTCTGCCAATTCGTTTTAATTTCCACATAACTACCACATTAAACATTTGCTCTAATCTGACTGTCATATTCATACCTTCATCTACCCCCTACCGTTCTTACTGCCTTCATTTACATCAAAAACCAACTGAACAAGTGCTGGGTGTCGTAAGATGTGTCCTATCATTTTCTGTCTCCTTCTATTCAAATTTAGCCAAATCAATCTCCTCTCACCAATTTGATTCACTATCTCTTCATTCGTAATTCAATCTCCCCATGTCATCTTCAGCATTTTTCTGTAATACCACATTTCAAAAGTTTCTATTCCATTTCTTTCAGAGCTAGTTACCGTCCATGTTTCACTTCCATACATTGCCACCCTCCAGACGAAAGTCTTAAAAACGTCTTTCTGATTCCTGTACCAATGTTCGAGTAAGCAAATTTCTTTCCTTAAGAAAGGCCTTCGTTGCCTGTGCTAGTCTTCATTTTATGTCCTCCTTACTTCTGCCATCGTTAGTTTTTTACTACCTAAGTAACAATATTCATATACTTCATTTAAGAATTCATTTCCTACAGGGTGCCCGCTAGTAACCTAAATATGTTTTCCTCGTCTTTTCCCTGGGTTTACCCTGGGATATTCCCATTTTCCCAGCATTACATTTTGTGGGACATGGTACTTAAGACTGACACTTGAGTATGTTTATCATCCTCTGGAATCATCAACTTGAAACATATTTTGCACGAACACTTACAATGGCACAAAGAACTTGAAATAAATGTATCGTAAGCCAAACAAGCTATAACTTATTATGAAATGCCAATTTGTGAAGTGGGTTAGCAGTAATCCCAGAAACACTACAATCAGCAAAAATGAACTACATTAATCACAACTCAGGAATAAGATCCCAAGTCCTGTTACAGGTGGAAGTGTCATTCGAATATGTACGCTGGTCAACTAGTGTGCATAAAAAGAAGCACCATTGACACATTTCTCTCTTTGTACAATTTTTTCTGTGATAACTTTACTTTTCTGTAATCATTTTTCCTTAATAATAAGGCAAAATCCATAATAATTATGAGCCATGCATAATAATTAGCACCTTTCCATTATGTAAATTACATGGACAGGTTTTAAAAAACTGAGCATTTTAAAAAGAACAGTACAAAGTTAAGAGTCCTTGTCTTTTACGTTACAACATAATTATAATTTCAGATTTGGTTTAATGAGAACAAGGGAATTACTAATTAAAGGGGTAGAGTTATTATATACGAACATTTAACTTTCCTATCAAAGTAAAGATCTGGAATCATTTTTATCGTTAAGATTGAATTAATCTAATCAATATATGAAAAACTGAATTATACGCTACACAACACTCGAACTATATTTTCTGCATTTTTATTTCCCAGTGCTTTCCCTATTTTTCCAGAAAACGGGTAACCTGCCCTGATCTAATACTGTCTACATCACAGACTTTGTTGTAACGTACTAAATTACTTTCATTTTGGAATTATTTATTTTCATCTTGTACTCTCTCCTCACAACATTCTCCATACCATTCAACAGTTTTTCCAGATCTTCTGCAGACTCAGATAAAATAATATCATCAGCAAATCTCAGTGTCTTGATTCCTTCTCTTTGGATTGTGATTCCCTTTCCAAATTCCTCTTTGATTTCCTTAACGCCTGTTCTATATAAACATAGAAAAGGAGGGTGGACAAAATGCAGCCTTGTCACACTCGTTTCTGGATTGCTGCTTCTTTCCAAACACCCTCGATTCATAACCCTGCAAACTGATTTCTGTACAGATTGTCCATAATTCTTCCTTCGCGGTGTCTGATCCCCATCAAATACAAAATCTCAAATACAGTGGACGCCCGCTGTAACGAGTACAGCATATAACGAGAATCCTGCTATAATGACAGTTTTTGTCCGTCCCTCCAAAATTCCTCGATTAAACTGTGTATTATCCTCCGGTTACAGTGAGCCTTATCACTGGTGCATTCGTTATTATGAGCGATTAAGCGTGCGCGATTTTTTCCGCTACGGACATTTGTGCACTCAGCAACTGTATTGCATGCAATCATCTTCGGTATCGGTTTCTCGCTATGGCTACTAGCAAGCTATCTTGTCAACATTTGAAGGCAATGTCGGTGTTGATTAGTAATACCTGTCAACTGCTGTTCCATAAAAAAAAAAAAGGGAAATGAAAGAGAAGAACACACTTTCATAATAAATGCGTAAAAATAACGTGTCCGATAGCAGTTGTTAACTCTTAAAAATAGAAGATGAAGTAAACAATCGATTAATTTTAATGCTAAATACTGCAACTAAGTAAAATGAAATGAAATGGCGTATGGCTTTTAGTGCCGGGAGTGTCAGAGGACATGTTTGGCTCGCCAGGATCAGGTCTTCTGACTTGACACCCGTAGGCGACCTGCGCATCGTGATGAGGATGAAATTATGAAGACGACACACACACCCAGCCTCCACACCAGAGAAATTAACCAATGACGGCCACAATTCCTGACCCTGCCGGGAATCGAACCCGGGACCCCTGTGACCAAAGGCCAACACGCCAACCATTTAGCCATGGAGCCGGACAGCTAAAGGTCTAATTATGACTTGAACGTACTCTGAAGATGCGACGTTTCTGTATACTTTCTGCGTGGCTCAGACGGTTGATGCGCTGACCATCTGACCCCAATTTGGCATGTTCGATCCTGAAGGTGCTAAAAACAGACCCAATTCTGCAAAACAACATTCATAAAAGACACTATCATGCAACTTAACATTATATATGCACCAAAATGAGAAGAAAAGTCATGTTATGCCAATTTAAACGTCCAAATATTCGCAATAAGTCCAAAATCTTCAAAATATGCATTATGCATGCATTTTCTCCTAAAAAGGCCAAAACATGCAAAGATGCATGGAAAAAGAATGGTTATTTGGAATTGTTAAGTCATGAAACGAATATTTGCAAAATTTGAGAAGTGTAACTAGATTATTTAAAAACATAATTTGCATGGAAATCTGGGCTCTAGTTATCACTTTTCTATTGGCGCTTGATATATGTTTTTATGGTACATACACAGTTAAATATGGGTTAGGTGATGCTGTTTCAATAAGAAAACTGAAGCATTTGCCACAATGTGCTACCTTCGGTATCGTTTTCTCGCTATGTGCACTGACAAGCTCTCTCATTGACATTCAAAGGCGATATTGGAGTCGATTATTAACACCCGTCAACTGCTTTTCCATAAAGAAAATTGGAAATGAAAGAGGAGAACATGTTTTCACAACAAATGCGTAAATAACATGGTCGATAGCAGCTGTTAACTCATTAGAAATAAAGGTTATGTAAACGATCTCTTATTTTCAGTAGGCCTACTCATCATCATCATCATCCTAAACCATCTCCAGTTTCCAGGATGTGGTATATGAGCCTCCTCCATGTCATCCTGTCCTTGTACCATTCCTTCTCCACCAACTTCCCTCAATCATGACCTCTCAGCAATACATCGTTCTTAACTAAATCTACTCTACACTGAAATTAACTAAGAATACGATGTACTCAAGATATGGCACAGCGCATCACTGATTTCTGAGGTTAGAATGTGTATTTTCTCGCATCTGATTAAATTTCAGTACGGCTATTCCCATCTAAATTTATAGTAAGAAAGCTACCAATTCTCTACTAGTGCTTGGAATATGTTTTCATGATACATATAGTATGGTTATGTCGAAGTTATGCAATCGGTCATCTTTGGTACGGTATCGTTTTCTCCCTATGTACACATGCGAGCACTCTCCTCGACATTCGAAGGCAATGTCAGAGTCAATTAGTAATGCCCGCCGACAGCTGTTCTCTAAAATAAAATTCAAAATGAAAGAGAATGACATGATTTTGTAATAAATACATAAATAATGTGGTTGATAGCAGTTGTTAACTTGTTAGAAATAAAGGCTGAAGTATACGATCACTTAATTTTTAATGTTATATACTGAAATTAAGTAAGAATGAGATACACCTCAAGATATGGCAGAGTACATCTCTGATTCAGAGGGTCGTACAGACGAAACTATTCACAAATTTGTGTGATGTCATCAGAGCTACAGGAAGGCTTCTACGTGCTTCTAAGCAGAATCACTGTTCTTCTGTGACGAATTACGTTGGAGGGTCTTGTATGTAAGATTTTTTTTTCTTTTCATTTTCTTCATCTCTAAAAGCAAGGGGGTTTTAAAAAACAATGAAATACAGTAGTTTATATTTACTCGTATCTAGTTAAATTTCAAAAGGGCTGTTCCCATGTAAATTTGTAGCAAGGAGGTTATCATTTCTCTACGTGCGCTTGAAAGAAGTTATCATGATTTGTATGCAGTGAAGCAGAAAACTGGAGTGTTTGCCTCAGAGGCCTCTCAAGTGCTGCTACAATTTTTTCAAATGAAATTAAACAAACACTTTCACGTAGTATCGGATTTCAAAAAATAACAAATGAGCAAGCCGTACTGTGGATATTATCTGCGAAAACCCACGTTTCGAACAAACAGATTGCTGTTTCAGACTGATTTTACTGTCTACGGGATTTTTCCCAACTTATACGAAAAATCTGATATAACGATCCATTATAGACCGCCCCTCTCCCCCACCCTCCTGATCCACCCCTCTCCCTCCCTCAACACTGTGCTATGCTCCCTGTAAGCTCCAACCTTCAGTTCCTCTCCATTCTCCGTACAAACAGGCCGATCAAGGTGAGTCCCGTACCTTAAAATTCTTTCAACATAATGCCCTCTTTCGCAACCACTTATTTTAATTCAAAAATTTTTCTTTCTTACACTTCAGGTCCCACATTGGATTCAAAACTTTCTGGTTTCACAACAATACTTCTGTCACTGCTGTAAACACGATCCACCTTATAATTTAATGTTTACCTTATGAAAACTGATGATACAGGCCACTACCAAGTTACATATTAACAGAGGAACAATGATTTAAGTCAGCTTTTAGATGTCAAAACTCAACATTCATTTTGTGTTTATTTACGCCATGCTCAAGACTTTTAGGCATTACACAGTGGCAAAGACTATAAAACAATTTGTTAATTTTTTCACACCTATTTTATTATTCTGACCAAGTCTTTAACTTGTAAATTTTGTAAGAATGATTTTTAAGCAGCATCACATTGTATAGTTCTCCCATTTTATGTTATTTTATTACTAATGGTCTATATTTGTATTGTAATATATATATCTTTGTTCATTTGACCTATTGTGGCTGATGATGGTATCCAAAGACATTGAAACCGGTCTCTAATAAAAATGTTGTGATCTTGTATTAGCAACATATTTTGTATTGATATAAGGTGGATCGTTTGTACTCTCCTTTATTACGTGTTAGTCTCCTTTCAATACGGACCAAATATGAAGTTTTTAATATTAAATTTAAAAAATTAAAAAAAAAACATTATAGCCAGTACATTTTTTGCTGTTATGAATCCTCGCTATAACAGACTTCTACTGTAACTTGGTCCAATCAACATTATCAAATGCCTTTTCTAGATCTATGAATGCCATGTACTTTGGCTTGTCCAAATAATTCGGTTCTCTGAGATCTCCAACGGTTTCCTTGATTTTCCTGTATGCAGTATCTACCTTTCATATAATCATACGACCTTCAACATCCTTGCACTTCTCTTTCAGCAATTCTTCCTTAGCTGTCCTGCATTTCTTCATTCTTTAATCGCCTGCATTCTTTTTTGCATTCTTGTACCTTAGTCATTCGTCAATCTAGTCTAGTACCTCCCGAGTTATGTACTGATTCTTAGTTGAGCTTAGCTTTCTTCCTAACCTTTCTTCAGTAGCCTTACTGATATCATTCTTCACAACTGTCCAATATAGACAGATAGATTCATTTATTATCAACAGGTTTTTTTACTCAATTCTTCCTCTATTGAGTTTTCTTCAGCCTTTTCATTTAGTCCTTGTGCAACATACTGCTTGAAACAATCCCTCACATTCCTTTATTTCAACTTGTCTAGAACCCAACCCCTTGTATTCCTTCTTTTCTTCAGTTTCTTAAAACTTCAGATGGCATTTCATGACCAACAAGTTGTGGAGGGTCCATGTCTGCTATGGGAAAGTCTTGCAATCCAACACCTGGTTCACGGAGTCTATTCATACCTTCCTGTGTCCCTAGGTCTCGTCCAACTAATACAGCTGTAGTTTGTGGTGTTTGAACTGTGTGTTACGAACAACTAAATTATGATGGTCCAGAATTCAACTAAGTGACTTATTCTTTCATTCCTTTGACCCAACCAGAATTATTCTACTGCATTACCTTTTCTTTCTTGGCCTACCACTGTGTTTCAATCTCCCATCACAATAGGGAACATGCATAATTTTCAAAAATATATTTTTTGAAAAGTACGCCAATGAAATAGTACGTAAACGTATTACAATGAGGTAAGTTGCCTTGTTTTCTACCATTAAGAAAATGTTCAAAAGTGCTTTTCCGCAAGGCGAGTGAAACGGCTTCTGACGTAAGCGGCGCGCTGTGACGTCACGATCCAGTACCGCATGCAGCTCTACCAGCCGTTGTGCATCAGCCGTTACTGAAAGTCGATTGTTTATTATTCGTGATCGTGAATAACTTCAGAATGACAGAATAAAGGTTCAAAACAGCACAGTCAGACAATCTGTCATATGTAGATGTCATCATTCTTGAAAAATAGTGACTTTTGTGGCCGCAGAAATTCGCGGATAAAAAGCAAGTTTCTAAGTGGCATCCTTTATATACGTGCAATGTATTGTAATTCATAGTATTAGGATAACAGCAAACCTGGATAGAAACCACATCACTTTCAACATTTCCTTCTAGACTGATACCCATATTAAAGAATAACATCACATTTTCGGGCTTTCAGCATTAGTAAAGTAAGAAATCGGATTTCAGCACTAACATAAACATATAGGTAGCATTATAGTACTAGGCCGCCTCTGTAGTGTAGTGATTAATGCGATTAGCTGCCACCCCCGGAGGCCCGGATTCGATTCCCGGCTCTGCCATGTAAGTTGAAAACAAATAGTACGAGGGCTGGTTTGGTGTCTACTCAGCCTCGGGAGGTCAACTGAGTAGAGGGGTTTCGAATCCCACCTCGGCCATCCTCGAAGTGGTTTCTCATATTTTCCCACTTTTCCTCCAGGCACCTAAGGCCACGGCCGTTTCCTTCCCTTTTCCTTATCTTTCCCTTACGATCTTCCCATCCTCCAACAAGGCCCCTGTTGAGCATAGCAGGTGAGGCTGAATGGGCAAGGTAATGACCCTCCTCACCAGTTGTATCAACATACCCAAAGTCTCACGCTCCAGAACACTGCCCTGGAAGCGGTAGAGGTGAAATCCCTCACTGAGTGCGAGGGAAAAACCAAACCTGAAGGATAAACTGATTAAGGAGGAAAGAAAGAAATATCATAGTACTATAGATCTATAATCTATCATTCCCGAAAAAATACATATTTATGGTTGGGGCAACTGGCCTACCCACTTCCGGGGCCCATGAAAGAGAAACATTAAATATCTTGGTGGAGGGAAAAAAAAATGAAATGTCGTATGGCTTTTAGTGCCGGGATATCCCAGGACAGGTTCGGCTCGCCAGGTGCAGGTCTTTCTATTTGACGCCCGTGGGTGATCTGTGCGTTGTGATCAGGATGAAATTATGATGAAGACAACACATACACCCAGCCCCCGTGCCATTGGAATTAACCATTTAAGGTTAAAATCCCCGACCAGGCCGGAATCGAACCCAGGACCCTCTGAACCGAAGGCCAGGACGCTGACCGTTCAGCCAACGAGTCGGACGGAGGGAAAAAGTTAAACATGATAAAGATAAAGATAAATATGACTTCATCTAGTTTTCACAAGTCGGGCTGAGTGGTTCAGACGGTTGAGGTGCTGGCCTTCTGACCCCAACTTGGCAGGTTCGATCCTGGTTCAGTCCGGTGGTAGTTGAAGGTGCTCAAATACGTCAGCCTCGCGTCGGTAGATTTACTAGCATGTAAAAGAACTCCTGCAGGACTAAATTCCTGCACATCGGCGTCTCCGAAAATCGTAGAAGTAGTTAACGGGCGTAATGCCAATAACATTAATTACATTTGGCTTTTAACAAGCTGAGCATATCACGCAAGAAAAGTGCCTTGGTGACATTTTAGTCGTTCACTACAGGAATGACTTTGGGTACTGTGACTTTTACTCTTTTTTTTTACTTTTTTTTTGCTCTACATCGCACAGTCACAGATAGGTCTTATGGTGACGATGGGACAGGAAAGTCCTAGGAATGGGAAGGGAGCGGCCGTGGGCTTAATTAAGGAACAGTCCCAGCATTTTCCTGGTCTGAAAATGGGAAACAACGGAAAACCATCTTCAGGGCTGCCGACAGTGGGGTTCGAACCCACTATTTCCCGGATGCGAGCTCACAGCTGCGTGCTGCTAACCGCACGGCCAACTTGCCCGGTATTTTTATTTTCGGTTTATTGACTTGGCTTGTATACCCTAAAACTTAGGCTAAGTTGGATAATATTTTAAACATCAACATCACTATTTTCACCTGTGTGCAATTATGTTATTTATTTCAATAATATTATGATAATTATTATAATTGAGCAATATTAACTTATACGACCCTAATAGACAAGCATTGGTTTTGTGTAGAGATATATATTTGTTAAATTCAAGTTTTTTTCTTTCATGACGTACATGCCTATTTTTTGTTATATTATAGAGTATTTAGCTATAGCCTAAATTTCTTTACAAATGTAAGCTCTTCAATAAAGACATAAATAACTGTCTCATGCCAAGATAAATTGGTATGATTAGAGCTGTCAATATGGTTCATAACCCCTTTGGTTTACTACCTAGACATGGATCACCCAAAACATAGGTTAGGTTTGGAGAATACTTTAATAATCAGAATTAATTAATGCACTGTTTATTACTTTCATATTCCAAGATGTAAATGAAGCATTTAACTAAAGCATCATACATCAAAATTCAAAGTGTTACCACTAGAACAGCTGACATGGAAAAGTGACTGAAAATTCAAACAAATTCAACTTACGTTAAAATGATCTTTAAAAAAATAAACTGCAGACTTTTCCAATATATCACCAGCATTTCTCTGGCTCGCCAAAATCCATTTCTCCCTAGTTTTAGCGTCTTTGGAACATTTATAAACAATGTGCTATTGCTCATCGGAACTATACACCATTTATAAGTTTTCTGCCTCACTGTCTGCGCAGGATTAATTTAAAATCTAAAATATACCACCCAGATTATTATCCAATGTATAGACTTCGAATTTAACCAAACCAGACACTAACATGAAGTAGAAATACGCTAAGTGTATCCTGCTTCTCACAGCACACTGTGTGTTATTTCGTCTGCTAATTCAGTCAACCTGTACGATGACGTCAGACCAATGAGATCGCGTACTTGCGTGACGTGACATTTTCCTACTTTAATTTAGATTTTTATCATGTTTGGAGTTATTATTTGTGCATTCTGATCACATTTTTGAATTCTGCGTGAAATTTTGAATCAGATTAGCATATTTTTAATTAAAACCCCGGATCATGCGCGTTCCCTATTAGATTCTCGTCACCTTTTACAATTTTTTTTTTTTTTTCCTAGTTGCTTTACGTCGCACCGACACAGATAGGCCTTATGGCGGCAATGGGACAGGGAAGGGCTAGGAGCGGGAAGGAAGCGGCCGTGGCCTTAAGGTACAGCCCCAGCATTTTCCTGGTGTGAAAATGAGAAACCACGGAAAACTATCTTCAGGGCTGCCGACAGTGGGGTTCGAACCTACTATCTCCCGAACACTGGATACTGACCGCACTTAAGCGACTGCAGCTATCGAGCTCGGTCTTTTACATATTGTCTCAGTTCATGTATTATTTCAATTTTTCAACATCCGCTGAACTAGTAGGCATATAGACCTGCAATATTGTGGTGGACATGGACTTGGTATCTGTCTTGACAACAATAATCCTTTCACTACGCTGGTCGTAGTAGCTTACCCGCTGCCTTATTTTCTCATTCATTAATATTTATCATTAAACCAACTCCTGCATTTAATCTGTTTGATTTTGTGTTGATAATTCTGTAGTCATCTGACCAAAATTCCTGCCAATGTGCTTTACTTATACTAACTATATTAGTCTATCCATTTCCATTTTCAGATATTAAGACTGCAGTTATTCAGCATAATCTACCATTAAGATTAAATATCAGACAGTTACTTTTACTATTCAATGTAAGATGGTACTGAAAGAAATAAAAATTCTTACTTGGTTCACGTCTATGTGGTGGTAATGTTAATCCAGCTTTCACACATAACTTATGGAGGTTATTTATGTGATGAGGGTTATCTACAGCCAGATTAGCCTTGAGTAGATCTGAACGCACAGAAAACACCAAGCTAGATGTCCCAACCATAGGCAGAGCACGTCGACACTCCAAGGGATCAAGCCACAATGTGTTATTGAGACTCAAAACAATCTACAAAGAAAAATTTGATTAAGAACAGTAATAAAACATTTCTGATACAACATGATACATTCAATCTCATTGGCTGCTACTATTACCAGGATTTCTAGACCTAGTAATACCTCTGTTTGTGGAACACTTTGTAAATTTCTCTCATAGTATTACTGGCAGCGTGAGCAATGGCAGAGTATTATTGAAAAAATGCAAAACCATGCCCCATGCCGGTTATTTCTGTGAAAAAGAGGGTTAAAATAGTATACATGTCAGTAACAGAATCAACAATATTCTAAAAAAGAAAAAAATGCAGTTGTTAAATATAATTTTTCCTGTTCCGTATTGACACCAATATCACATAATAACCTCAAAAAGAAATAAATCTGGTTGAACCTTATTTAATACTAACCAAATTATTAAAATCTTTAAATTATTATTATTGCTATTATGGGATATAAGGGCAAAAGAGCGGAAAGACCAGCAGGGCATAGGCTGCTGGACAAGTACCACACAAAAAACTTTAAATTTTGAATATATTTCCTAAAGGCTATTTCTTTTAAGACGTAGACTTCCACACCCACTAAGTGAAATTTTAATACTTAATTGTGTGAATGCTTACATGTCTTAAACTATGAATGATAAGCATCCAAGAATTACTGATTTTATATCCTCCTTCTAAATTCATATTGTTCGGATGTTTCTTGATTTCGATAGCCTCGCGGATTTTCCTTTCCAGATTCCAAGGGATAGCTGCTAGGATCTTGGTCTTGTCAAATTATATTCCATGCATTGTTTCGTAGGAATGCTTGGCTACCGCTGAAATATCTGTGTTATGGTTCTTGGTGTGACGGATATATTTTTTTAGGTGGGTGGAGATCAGACGTTTTGTTTCACCAACATAACACACTCTGCAGCTACATTCAATGTGATGTACTCCAGGAGCCTGTAATTCTATTGTGTCCTTTACTGGTGGTAGATAACAGGCTAGCTTCCGGTGTGGTTTATAGATGGTTTTTATGTCGTATTTGTCCAGTATCTTGCCGATCCTGTCTGTAGTGTTTTTAATGTATGGCAGTATCGCTGTTTCTGGGCGGGTCAGTTCTTCTTTCCCGTTGTTTTCTCTTACGGCGGCCTTTTCTTTGTTCTCTTCTGATTTTCTAAAAACTCGTCGGATGTTATTGAGCGAGTAGCCATTTTTCCTGAGGGTTCTCGTGAGATATTCTTTCTCTTCCTCGAGGTGCTCTGCGTCTGATATCGCTATGGCCCTGTTAACCAGTGATGTTAGGACACCCTGCTTTTGTGATGGGTGATGATGAGACGAGGCGTGCAGGTACCTGTCTGTGTATGTGTGGGTTTCCTGTATACTGCAGTCCAATTGATGTTGCGTTTTACTAGGACATCCAGGAACGGTAGTTTTCCGTCTACTTCAATTTCCATGGTGAACAGAATATTTACATGAACAGAGTTGAGACGGTCAAGAAATTGCTGCAGGTTATTGCTCCCGTGAGGCCAGATTACAAATGTCATCGACATAACGAACATCTTGTCTTAAAAACAAAAAAAAAAAAAAAAACGGTTTCAGGGTAGATGTGGCTAGGGCTTTCTGTTCGAAGTGTTCCATATACATGTTTGCTAGTATTGGAGAGAACGGTGACCCCATCGCGACCCCTTCTGTCTGTTCGTAGAACTCCCCATTGAAGTAGAAATAAGTGGCATTTAGGCATTCTTTAGCTAGTGTTGAAAGGTTTTCTGGAAGTTTCTGGTCTAGTAGCGGAAATACTTCTGTTAGCTGCACCTTGGTGAAAAGTGACGTGACGTCAAAACTTACAAATAAATCCGTACTTTCGATCGATTGGTCCTTAAGGAGCTGGATGAAATGTCAGGAGTCCTTAATGTAGGTTTCAGTGTGTCCTGTATGTGGCTGAAGTAGTCCGGCTAGGTAACGGGCAATATCGTGCGTCGGAGATCCTATAGTGCTCACGATAGGTCGCAGAGATATGCCTTCTTTACGGATTTTAGGAAGGCCATACAATTTAGGAGGTATTGGATCCGAGGATATCAGCTTCTTCTGTATTTTGGCTGGGATACTGGAATATTTTACTAGTATGTGGAGTTTGTTCTTAATGCGGTTGATAGGGTTTCTTATTTTTCTGTATATAGAATCGGTGAGTGATTGTTCTATTTTCTGAGTGTAGTCGGTGCGTGTCATTATCACCGCAGCGTTGCCTTTATCTGCGGGTAGGATAATTGATTCCGTATTTTGATGTAGTGTTTTGAGAACCTGAATTTCTTCTTTGGTTAAATTGGGTAGCGGTGGCTTTGCGGTTCTCAGCAGACATGATATATCCTGTGTCTGATCTCCTCTGCAGATTCGGTAGGGAGGTTTTTCTTTTTATTGCTAGGGGCTTTACGTCGCACCGACACAGATAGGTCTTATGGCGACTATGGGATAGGAAAGGCCTAGGAGTTGGAAGGAAGCGGCCGTGGCCTTAATTAAGGTACAGCCTCAGCATTAGCCTGGTGTGAAAATGGGAAACCACGGAAAACCATCTTCAGGGCTGCCGATAGTGGGATTCAAACCTACTATCTCCCAGATGCAAGCTCACAGCCGCGCGCCTCTACGCGCACGGCCAACTCGCCCGGTGGTAGGGAGGTGTGGGATTGCAATTCCAACTTTGCTAATTATTTCTTCCACCGGTATAGTATTAGGAGCTATTGCGTAGTTTAGTCCTTTTTTCAAGACCGAGGTAGTAGGTTCACTGAGTGGCTTGTCTGTGAAGTTAACTATTACATTCTTCTGTAGTGAAACACAGGTGGCTTCAGTTTCTGTTGTTGTAGGAGGCAGTTGAATTTCTTGTTTTGTTTGGCGGTGGCTAGTTCCAGTGTACGTTGGGATTCTGTGTTGCTAATGCTGTCTAACGTGGTCCAGTCATTGAGAGACAAAGTGCTGGCAAGTTGCAGATGGAGGTGAAATAATTTATTGTTGAGGTGGTCCAGAGTCTGTCTGGTGTCACTGATCCATTCCCTAAGGAGTTTAATGCTGGTTTCGTGAAGAATACGGTCTGTCCCTCGGTTCTTGGTGTGATATTTCAGTCTCACACATGCTGGTATAATGCTGTTGTCCCTGCAGCATTTCAGAAAGGCGAGTCGAGCCAGTTAGTTACTCATCTTCTTTCGAAGATTGTCGAACTGCCTAGTAGCTTTGAGAATATCCTCCCCGTAAAGGTTTCATATCTTAGAGGTGAAGCTTCCAACGGTGTGAAGAATTATTTAGTTTATTTTCCAGGTTGAACTGTGTTGTTGTCTGTACGTCACGTACAGTTTGCCGACATTTCAAATACATTACAGTATTCTTTGTCAAGGCGACTGGAATACAAAGAATAGTGCAATGTATTCGAAACGTTGGCAAACTGTACGTGATGTATAGACAACAATAAAATGGTTCAACCCGGAAAATAAACTAAATATTATAATGATATTTTCTTTTCTTTCTTTTCTATTTTCTTTTCAAAGGTATTGATGAAAATTTTGATAAATTACAAGAAATAACTACCAAATTAAACACTAGAAGGGGATAATACAATAATAAGCTCCAGAACGCAAGAAATAACAGGGTAGAAGGAGTTCCCATTTCACAAGACTTGCTACTGTTACACATCTTTGAAAGGGGCTCTTTGGTATTTTATACAATGAAGAAGCTAGAGCTTCCAATAACGTTACCATTCAAAGGGATATCGAACCCTCAACATTAACCCTTTGCTGTCCAATTTTCTGTCACATGTTCCAACAGTCTGGTCCAAATTGATTTCGGAAACTTTTACTTAGATTAAATTCAGAACTTTTATTAGTAACTATAATTGTATTATTATTATTATTATTATTATTATTATTATTATTATTATTATTATTATTATTATTATTATTATTATTATATAAACATAAGTTTAGTGAGTTATTTACAGCTTTACACAAAAGTCTAATGTCTCATTTGCCAGGTATGAAAGATTACTAGTATAAAGAATTTATTTGTCGCGTGCCTTTCTTCAGTGAAATTTTCACTAGGAAACGTTTTCTAAAAATATTTTGGATGCTCCAATTAAAAAACAATCAAAATCAAAGTACCAGCCTTAGAATCAGAACTCAAAGTCAGTGATTTTCTAAAATATGTTGACAGTAAATCAAGGGAATATTTCATACCTGGGCAAATCTTTTCAGTTGACGATTCTGTTGTTGGTTTCAGGGGAAGAATATCCATTATAACTTAAAACACCAAAAAACCAACTAAGTGGGGGCTCCGTGTGTATGTTTTGGCAGACTCTCTTTGTGGATACATTGTATCCTTTGTGCCTTACCATGGAAAATTGACAACTTGCAATGCTGGAGTTCACTACACCTTACCTGTAAATATAATTTGTAATCCACTACAGTATTTTGAAACTCACTGTAACTTCCAGAATGGCACTAGATGATGGTAGAATATTCTGTACATTATAATCACGTTATTAAGCATGTTATTAAGAACTATAGAATTTTCAAGAGGGTATTTTTTTTTGGTAATGTATCTTTCTGGAAGCCTGGCCAGGCACGTACACAAGGAGGTGGCCTTGATGTTGACGATGAGTTATTATTTAGGAGTTTCACTGGTGAACACGTGTTGTGGTTAACTGACATGCTGATGTAGGCAGTCGTTAGGCAACTGTTTCATCTGTGTTTCAAGGTTGTAATCTCTATGATCTGTGAGAGGCAATTGTCAAAATGGCGGCTTTGTTGATATTCTCAAAGTGAAGTGTTTTGTTTGTGATACAGTGATTAAGGTCATGTGCATTTAATTTGAAAATAGATGTGAATAAATAACTGTACCAACTGACAGCGTTTCGCATGCATCTTTGTGGATACGTTAACTTATATTAATTTTTTTTTTTAACTTATATTAAAATATTGATAGTCGATAAGAAGACAACCCGTAAACAAGTCCCTTTTCAGATACATGCATACATATACCAGTATCTTTATACCATTACCCATTATCTGTTCAAACTATTACACTATTCGATGCGTCCTAAAAGAAATAGTTTCAACTGATTCCTAAAAATGTGGCACACTATTCATTACTATTTATTTCACATATGCAGTGCCCGAACCACAGGAACTAATCAAGGAAGGTTAAGATATTACATCTAGCCGAGAATCAAACCCGGAGGCCCTTGGACCAAAGGAAAGCTCGCTAACCATTTAGCTATGGAAGCGAACGGTGCGTAAGTAAAATGCAGGAAGTACCGGTATGTATGTTGACTGCGAATAGATTATAAAGAAGTGGGTGTAACATCATTAATTGATCAGCAGGTGAACTATAGTTGAGGGATAACACACCACATGTGCATGATGTCTCGATTAAAACTTTGAGATAGGATTACGAGTCATGGACTGCATTGGTTCCTCAAAATGCATCGAGAGCTCTCGGTACGCTTCCCAGCACTGCCTCGAGACAAAGACCGCATGCACCTGACATCACTATATGACATCGAGATAGCATTGTGAGGCACATACTGCATTGCTTGCTCAGAATGCATCGAGAGCTTTGCATCACACGACCCATTACTACTTTTAACTCCTCTTTCTTCTGACTCTTATCCAAACCACATCTTCCAACTCGTTCGGTATCTCTTCTATTAGATAGTTTATCTCTTCCCTTATCATGAATGATATCCCTCTTGGATTCCTACCCTTTGTCCCCTGTTTTCTTTTCACTCTATCCTTTATGACAAATCCCTGCCAAGCTAGGTGCCTCCTGGATTGTAACCATGTCTAATATATCTAAACTGACAACCACCTCTGCTACTTTACCATACCTAATTTGCTTAACACATTCACGCCTATCATCTGAGCGGCTATTTAAAGGGCTGCCCCAGCTATTCCAGCTGTTAGTGGCAGAGCAAACAACAACGAATTCTTTTCATAATAAGTTCTGAACTGAACAAGATATGGAAACAAAATTTTCCACATACATTAATGAAGTCCTCTAGTATCTCTGTAGGGTGTGGTAGGTAATGTCACACTTGCCTGGGTGAATGGGAACACTACACATTCCAAAAAATAGCGTTTCACTAATAATTTAATTTTTGAAGCATGTTTTGCACCTTCTTCAGGCGAACTTGTCTATATTTGATGGTGAAAACTTTAAGAGAATATGCTCTTTTCTCTTACCATCTAACCTAAATGATGGATCCTTGGCCGGTGCCCTTTTTGGCGGCAAAATTGCAGGACGTTGACTTGGGAGCTGATGACGTAGATGGAGCTGGGATTTCAGAGAGAGGTGACTGTACTTGTATGTCGGGTTCACTTTTTACCCCGTTTGAGAATTGCCTGGTGTTCCTTTAGATCTTTTGGTACACCCCTATTTGACCGTATTGTTCCACATACGGCAGTGTTCTGTTCCCGTAATTGTTTCGCGAATCCAACACTATTTGTAATAATTCTCCATATAGACTGTATACCCCTGGCCAAGATAATTTTCAAGCAGCTGAAAAACTGTGCTTTGTAAATTCGCATCACTTGCATCATTTATATTGTCCCTACACACCATGGTTATACTTCAGAACGTGATTATACACACGCTTGTGCAATCGCAAACCAACTACACAGCTAGTTGTGCGAGCGCTCAGCTACCTTCAGAAACTAAACAAAGAAAGTGCATTGGGAGGGAAAATCGCCGTGGCCATGTGGTTTCTGGTGAGTAGAAGCATTCATCTCTCTTGCACATATTTGTGACCAAATAGATCCCAGCTGTATAGGAACGGCTCCAGTTCAAGGTTGTGCTTATCCGGGCTAACTCAATATGGCCCACAGCATGGTCACGCGCTATAGGCAATAACTCGGATACGGGCATGAATGTGTTAATACCCCTTCAATATTAACAAAACCTACCTTCCCGACTAGTTATTTGCTCCCCCCCCTGTTTCTTCTGTCTTATCTGCCTTATTCTTATAGCCATCTGTTTGGTTAGTCGTCTTACTCCTGGTTACCCTTGTCCCCTCAGTATCCTCCTTCTTCTCATAAATATTAAACCTATTTTCACCCCCACTTACCTCCTTCATCTCCGGTGTCTTATTTTTCTTAGACCACAAGTCTTTCGAACTCAAACTCCTTCCCCGACCCATGGCTTCTCTCTTCTCCTTCCTCCGCTCTTATTGCAAGTGTCACTCTCTGGTTCTCCTCCACTATTGTCACAACAGTTTCTACATACCCCCATATCTGTGAACTTCCACTCCCTGACCCTGCTGTACGCTGAACTTCGCTCACTTCCGTGATGTCACCCTGTGACTAGTCATCACACTCTTCTCTTGCCATGACCTTCCTCTCTTGCTTTTCAGCCAACTGGAATGCACACTGATGATGTTAATGAATTCCCCCCCATTTCCTGCAACTTGTCCACGTCCCATGAACGTGACCATATGCCATCCCCAACTACCAGTTGTCGCCCTCACATATATGCTTTGAGCCTTTGTTATCTTGCCTTCACTACATGCCTATTTAATTTTTTACATGTTTATCGCCTTCGTTGCTAATACCTCTTTTTTCAGCAACACTTTCTCACCTTTGAAATTTCTCATGTTCCTTATTACATAGACCAACATTAGAAAAGCTATTAGCTTCAGTATAGTGGGCTTTCTTCATGTCATTTTTCTTACCCTAGAAGCATCATCAATGTCCACTTCACTGAAATTTATCTTCCTTTTATTCTGCACTAAATCCACCACTTTGTACACTATTTTGCTATTTGCTTTACGTCGCGACACACATAGGTCTTATGGCGACAATGGGACAGGAATGCCTAGGAGCGGGAAGGATGCGGCCATGGCCTTAATTAAGGTACAGCCCCAGCATTTGCCTAGTGTGAAAATGGGAAACCATGGAAAACCAACTTCAGGGCTGCTGACAGTGGGTTTCAAACCCACTGTCTCCCGGACGCAAGCTCGCAGCTGTGCGACCCTAACCGCAGGGCCAACTTGCCCAGTCTTTATACACTAGCTCCACTTTACTTTCTCTCTTTCCTTCCTGTACACTATTGATGAAGATACTTTTCCTCCTAATTTTTTGGTTCCCACTCCCTCCTACCTTCTTCATCTTGCTTAATTCTTCCTCCAGACTCTTTACTTTGTTCCTCAACCTTTCCAACTCTGCTGTATTGCTCCCTCCTCTGTCCTTGATTTCCCTCCTCTCTTCTTGAATGCATTTATTCAGGTCCAGTATTTCTTTGGATTGCTCTCAAATAGAATCCCTTATTATATCTGCCTGGCATGCAACCCTCACCACCTCTTTAATCACTTCCATTTCTTCCCAACCTAAAGCCTCCACTGGGCTGGGTCCCGGGTTCACTTCACTCCTATTATTAGCAGTACTGCCACAACCACTGCCACTAGTAGGGCTTGTACCATCTCCAATTTCTGTTGGTTTATCTTCTTTCCCCTCCACCTTATACATCTCACTCTACCATCCCAACTTCCAATAGCCACTCTATACTGCTGCAACGTGTTAACCATGATCCATACAATAAAGGGAAATTTGATTGATCCACCTTATTTCAATACATAATACGTTGTTAATATAATCACAACATTTTTATTCAGTACCGGTTTATCATCAGCTGAAACAGGTTGCGTGAACAATAAAAGTATGTAGTACATATAATAGACCCTTAGTAATAAGTGATATTAACCCGGCATTACTCGCTAGGTCTTTACGAGCGTCATTACTCGCTAGTGAGTGGAGCGCTCACCTTTACGTTTAAAGGCTATAATATGCCCATGTAAACTTGGAGGTATTTTTAATATGTCAATTTGAGATAGTTATTTATTTAGGAACACGGCCGAGTGGAATGGCTATGGAGGCAAGCTCTACATTTGGGAGACGCGTGAGTTTGATCCCCACCGTTAGCTGTCCTGAGAATAGTTTTCTGGTAATGCGTCCAGGCAAATGCCGGGGCAGATTCTATTCATAAACTACAGCCGATTCCTTCCACCTATTTAGCCAACTTCATTCACCATAATTTATTTCATCTTTATTAGCTCCTCAACTAAGGTTGGCGTCAGGAAGGGCATCTAGCCGTAAAACAAGCCATTTAAACTGATCTCACAGAATTCAATAAACGAAATTTCCTCTCCTTCCCAAAACTTGCAGACACTCTGAAACACAGTTATGATCAATTTCGTAAACCTCATCTGTTTCATTACTTTTAGTTTCGTTGTTCAAGAGCACCTTTTCCTCCGTTTCAGCCAACCACGAAAGTATCTGATTAGTGGATGACATTGTAACTTGTATATATTGTCTAACAATAGTCACAGTATAAAGATTTCACATTAAACACAAGCATGAAACAAACCCTGACTTATTACAAAGCGTGAAATGTAAGTAGCACAGTTACTCGCTACTGAGCGCACCGCTCACCATACACTACCGTGCCTAATAATGAATTGCGGGTGTTTGTTTTCAAAGATAATGAAAGTGACTGGCACATCCCCTTCATAACAATCTGTTAGAAAGGTACAGGGAGTTTCGAAGTTGGAGGTCTTGTAACATTCCAACAAGAAGCAATATAGTATGAAGGTGAGCGCTGCACTCACCATGCGAGTAACCGCGGGTTAATAGGATGACGTAAAAATACAATGCCTAAAAGAACATAAACAAGTTATGTGCTTGTTGGTCAAAGTATAAAATGAAAGGGAAGATATTAACAAATCTTTAAAGACTTTATCACTTTGGAATGGTTGAAAGGTCTCAAGCGTAGCACTGCTAGACACTAGGTGAAAATAAAACACGGACATCTAAAAACTGACATAGGATGCAGTCCTTCCACAGAGTATTGATAATAAAGTAACATAAGTAGGTTTGATGGTGGCTTGCAACATCAACTCATAAAAAGAAGCCGTCATTTGTTAGGTACTCAAAGAGTGGATCATATTGCAAGCAAAGAGAAAGTGGTAATATGGCCAGAAAGTTCTCGATCCAATTCGGAACCTGAAGTATGAGAAGAAAGTTAAGAGTTAAAATGAGATATTGGAAATAGGGCAAAACACTATAAAGTTAAGTAGAAGAGTCACCTCAAACAGCCTGATGTGTGCGTGGAGAGTGGCAAGGAGCAAGTGCTAGAGTTTGCTAGAAGCACAGAACATCGTTAAGGGAGGGAAAGGGGTGGGTCAGGAAAGGGGAGGGGAGGGGTGATGGAGGGGGCGGAGTCAGATGGGCGTGGTAGGGAAGGATAACGTGATAATGTGTGACGTATAAACTGAAAAAACAAGCTATTTTTAGGGAGTTTAACACTGTTGAGAACTGAAATAAGAGAATCAAATAAAATTCTGGCCTTTTCGGAAATGTCGTTCAAGTTGAGATTAGGATTGAAGTATTGGTCTAGATGTATATAACAGGCTTCTGTGATATCTAGTAAGAGGCCTTTGCTCAACATGTCTAATATTGTTAAATCTTGAACTAATCCATTAAATTTGTGTTTATAATCTTGTATGTGCTGACCAACTGCAGAAAACCTATTGTATTTAATTGCATTGAGATATTCGGCATATCTAATCTTGAAGCTCCTGCCAGTTTGTCCTATATATGAACTGTTACAGTCACTGCACTGAAACCTGTAAACTCCTGACTTAGTAGAAGGGTCCGATTTGTTGACCAGGTTGGAATTGTGGAGAATATCCATATTTCTGTTGTTGGTGTGGAAAGCAATATTGATGTTATGTTTCTTGAATAGGTTGGTAATGCTGTAGATATTTTGATTGAATGTAAAAGTTGAGAATAACTCAGGCCTGGGATTATCTTTTATTAAGTTAGATTTAGAACGATGTCTGAATGTGTTGATAATACGTTCGATGAAACTTTTATTATAACCATTAAACCTGGCTATCGCACGTATAGTATTAAATTCTTCATTTAGGTCTGCTTTCGACATTGGAATTTTGAACGCGTGATCAACTAAGCTATCGTTTCCCACATAGCTGACTATCTTATCAAATAATTCTGAATCAGTGTCAGCGCTAGTGGTGGTCATTTCAGCTGTTTTAGGAAAACACCAACGAACTGTTTGTTTGTTAAAAACAACTGTTTTCCCAAACAGTTTGAATACAACAGGTCATTCGTTCATTATGAGTCTGTGAAGGACGAGCGAGTCACATGCACAAGGGGGCTGCGGGATAGGAAATGAGATCTTTCACCACCTTTCAATCTAACTTATTTCGTAATGTCCAGGCAGACAGCACAAGCTGAAGGCTGACGAAATACCTGTATGAAGGATACACGGGAAGAACAATAAGACGAGTGAAGTCTCCACTGTTAAGCAAAGGATATAGTCTGTAAAGACATTTATTTATCATTAGGCTATCAACTGACATTAGCGTTTGTGATCACGGCGGTCTACTCATCAATACGGTTCCACACACCCGGAGTTTTTGTTAACCAGTCTGTTATGAGTGAGTATCTATAGCAGTATTATTATACAGTGTCTATGTTCATCATATACCATTATAAGATTATTGTTCAACGAGAACTACTGTAAAAATAGAAGTTACATAATGTTATAGATACGAGAGATAAATACACACACAAAAAACGAGAGTATTCATAACATGCACAATATTAGGAAAGCACTTAAAAATTAATTATTCATATTTACATTAAGGAACATTAATATTTTGACCTCTTTTTGTGAGAGCTTTGCATTAATTACCAATCCAATTTGGGAAAGTAGGTCTTCAATATCGCACTGATGTGATCAATATGCTACACTTTATTATTCTGTTCACACGGTACCCGTTATGAAAAATACTCAAGCACTAACTCTTCGTATTTACATTGAGGAACATCAACATTTCTACCTTTCTTGATGACAGCCTTGTTCTCCTTTCATTAACAATCAATCCAGTTCGGGAAAAAAGTCTTTCACAGGGCAATGAAGTGGCCACTATGTTACAATTAGTTATGAATATTTGTGCTAAATTGGGCTACACATGTTGGTGTTTCTTCCATAAATCTAAGGGACAATCAGATTCCCCTGCTTCATTTACACGAGGTAAAATATCATCTTTCAAATACAAATCCAGTTCCTTGTTGGCTCGTGACAGAGTGCTGGCCTGAGGACGTTTATCTCCAATAATGTCGTTCAAAAGGCTCCAAGCGCTTATTGGACAAGAGGGCTGAAATGCACCAGTTGTAGATGGAAGTGAGGAGGACGAAATGTCAACATTCTGCTTCTTGTTGGTCTGGGCATTTCTCCCTATTAGGTCCACTACTAAATTACGCACCCTCTTTTTGACGTTATCTAGTGCCGCAGGGTCCTGAAAAACGTGGTCTTTATAGCGTGGATCTAATAAAGTCCATAAGGCGAAGGTGCTGTTGTGTTCAACGTTCTTGAACCTTTCTCCTAACCCTTTAATAACGCTAGCAATTACGGCCCTCACTCCTTCTGTGAACTCTGCTGATTGCCCGAGTTTTTTGCAAATACCTTTCAGGCACCTGACGACCACAATCACAGAACTTCCAGTCATATATGCTTATCCACTCAGAGAATTAGTAATTTCTTCAAACGGAGCTAGCACAATGCAAAGTTGACGACAAGCTTGCCACTCTTCGCCAGTTATTACGGGCAGGTGTTTATCTAACAGAGCAATAGTGGCCCTGATAGCTTCTTCGAGTTCTACAAATTGACGCAACATATAAAAAGTTGAATTCCAGCACGTCGTGACGTCTTGGGAAAGGCGTTTAGGCACTGTATGTCCACTTGATATCTGGTACTTCAGTAGTTTTTCGCTTGCTAGTGAACTTCTCCTGAAGTAGCTGACAACTTTTTTTATTTTCTCAATGGTGACTTGCATTTCCTGAAGAGAACTCTGGACAATCAAATTTAATTCACGAGCAAAACAGCCATAGTGTTCCCACTTCAGAATTTCCTCAAACGCGTTTGTTATATTACTAGGGTTATCAGAAATTGAAAAATTCACTCTGTCATGCAGCTTCCAATGGGATAGTATGCACTTAATTTCGTTTGCCAACACAACAGACGTATGGCTTCCAGAAAAACTAGAACACTTCAGTAAAACCGTCTTGAAGGAAAACTCTTTCATAATGTAATGCACTGTTATGGCAATGTAACTCTCTGCAACTAACGATGTCCACAAATCGGTTGTTATGCACACACTCACTGCTTCATTCGTCACTGTCTCTCTTATTAAAGAAAACTGTTGATAGAGTGCTGCTGGAATCATCACATTTGAAATATTCTTTCTACCTGGTAATTCATAGCCAGGGATCCACTTCATAAGTTTAGAAAACCCTCTATCCTCAACAATACTAAAGGGCTGATAATCTAAAACAAATAAATCAAGTAAGTCACGATCAATTAATTTCTTTTGAGCAGATGAAACATTTTTAGTGATGTAAGACCTAATTAATCTTTGTCTTTTAGGAGCAACACATGAATCAGCAGTCGCGGCTTCGCTATCGGGCCTGCTAGTGCTAAAACTAGGTTCCTCTCTATCCTCTGTAGGCCTACTTGGTCGTTTTTCCACTGAAGGTATTTCCTTAACACTATGACACGTTAGCTCAGTATATATTGCTATATGTTTTCTTTGCAAATGACCTTTCAAATTTGTAATAGTTGACTTGTAAGAAATAAGTTGCTTGCAGATAGTGCAAAGCGCCTTATCATTGTCACTTTTCGTGAAATAATTCCACACCTCGCTTCGTTTTGACACGTTATAAAACAACTCGCCTCGCTCAGCACTCGGCAAACTTAACACCGTTCCGTTTTAAAACTGGCTTGAGAACACCGGTACATCACCCGCCAACAGCCCGCAACCAGCAATAAGCGAAAACGTTGAAGAACTGTTCGGCTAAAAATTGCTTTTCCAAACAGCTCTTGGTTCACTGCCAACTAAATACGAGACAAACAGTCGATCTGACAGTGAGGGAATGGGAGTGGTTAAGTACCAAGCAATGCCGATTTCAGGCAGAATAGCTCCGAACGCATGGGTAGGTTCAAGGTTACATCAGTGTCTACTCACTAACGAGCAGTGAAAGACAAACTGTGGACTGTATTGAAGGAAAAACTGTTTGGTGGAACTTTTAAAAACAGTTTGTTCGTTTTCCACCCGAAAACTGTTTTCTTCCAAACAGTTGGGCGTTTTTCTGTCCATCACTAGTCAGCGCTACCCTTTCCTACTCTGTACACTCCACAGGCATCAAGTTACCTATTATTTTCAGAAATGAGCCTTACACCTAGAATTTCATGTTTGCCATTTTTAACATTTTTGTAGCTTACAAATTCTTCTTTCACCAGAATGAATACTCCTCCTCCCACCACTCCTATCCTATCTCTACGATACACACTCCAGTTCCGTGAGAATATTTCTGCATCCATTATATCATTTCTCAGCCATGATTCAACTCCTATTACAATATTTGGTAAGTATACATCTATTAAATTGCTTAATTTCATTCCTCTCTTTACAATACTTCTACAATTCAACACTTAACATTTTTGTCATCCCTACTTGACTTCCGGATCCCTGTACCCTTATCACTGCTCCCTAGACCACCCCATTTCCCTGAATGAACCTCCCCATAACCCCTCCAAACAAATTTCCTAACTTATACGTACCACTGCGGTTTAAGTGAAGGCCATCTGAGCGCACATCCCTATCTCCTACCCACCCATTAGGATCTAGAAATCTCACTCCCAGTTTCCCACATACCCACTCTATAGTCTCATTTAAATCTCCAATCCCCCTCCAGTCAGTATCCCTCATACACAGTATTCCACTGATAACAATCTCCGCTTCCTTGAATTTCACCCGTACTGCATTTACCAGATCCAAAACATCTCCAACTATGTTGGTACCTATACCAGCTTGCCTTACGTTGTTGGTACCAACTTGAAACACTACCACCTTCTCCTTCTCCTCCTCCTTCTCTTCTACTTTCCTCAACATCTGTATCAACCTAATTCCTGGATAACACTCCACCCTGGTTCCCTATCCTCCACACATTTTGCCCACATGTCTAACAGAATGACTGCTCTAAATGCATATCAGTAGTGATTGTTTAATTGATAGAGCAAAAGAGCGTGGGCTGGTGTCCGTTGGGCCCTTAGCTGAGTCCATCCATTTCTTCCATACTCTTGTTCCAGGCTCCTTGCTTCGATTTGTTCCCCTTGACCAGAACCTCAACCCTACCCACCTCATTCGATCCCCTTGTTATTCTGTATCAAATGTTTATTGTTTATCACAATATTTGCTCATCAGAGTGCAGCACCTTCCAGGCAGCACTCGCCTCCAGCAATGTGTTCCCGGGGAGCTGGGGGTGACTTCTGGCAGAGAGAGACTTGTAAGACAACATGGTGTGATGCACGGGTGATCCACGTGATGTTAAGATGCCTCACGAACATCAAACTCCATAGCTATGTGGAGTCTCAGTTTTATCATGTAGTTCAATTGTTAAGTGTTTCAGTGTATATTATCAATGTTCATAAACCAATATGAATTACATTTCATGCATGATTAAGATCCGAGTGATTATTTGTGCCAGCTCAACTTCATGGAAACCGTTATACAGTCCACTCCGTCAGTAACTTCAAATCAAATCAAATCAAAATCTCTTTATTTGCAAATGAGGTGTCTACCTCAGTGGCAAATGGTACACTAAAATACATTATTGTCAAGCACTAAATATTAAATTAACAAGAGAAGAAAATTTTCCTATAATACAATATTATACAATTTACGCCAACAATTTTTTCTATCAAACACACAGCTCATCCATAATAAATTTATATTGTTTACAAAATTCTACTTATAATATATCCTGTACTACTTACAAATATAGTCAACTGATATATAGTATGTGGAATTACTTCATATGATACTATACAACTGGTATAAGATTAAAATTTACATTGCATTTATTTACTTATTTTTTACCCATTCTTGAACCTAATTACAATAACGACCTGCTTCGTCTTGTACCAGACCACATGACATTTTGGTCATCACCGGACCCGGATCTTTTTTTTTTTGCAAGTTGCTTAACGTCGCACCAACACAGATAGGTCTTAGGAATGGGAAGGAAGCAGTCGTGGCCTTAATTAAGGTACAGCCCCAGCATTTGCCTGGTGTAAAAATGGGAAACCACGGAAAACCATCTTCAGGGCTGCCGACAGCGGGGTTCGAACCCACTATCTCCTGAATACTTGATACTGGCCGCACTTAAGATCCGGATCTTTAAATAATCGTGTGTAATTTGTGAAAATGAAAAGTAAATCTATGACAGTTACTCGTGCTTCATTCATCGTGTGCATACCAGTACTTACATCACACCACGTGGGGCGGAAGATGCGCAAAAGCTTAGTCCAAGGCTGCGTGTTTTTTTGCTGCATATCACATCAAACTGCTGTAAGTGGTCCAAAACTGGCATGGCTCACGAGCACGTTAGTGTCGGAAAGCATCAATTCGACTACCTAACACGACAACGCAGTGTGTGGAGTCCAGGGTTCATTTTATCAACACAACTGCAAGGCGAATGATGCAGGGAAAATAAGTATCGTACAGGTCAGAATTTCCTTTTCTTATCTGTTATCCTTTCCATTCCGAGATGGATGAGCAGCAAGTACAAAAGTTAGTAAAACAAAGAACCAGTATTAAGGCTCGAATAACAAGAATAAGCACATTCATTGACTCATTCAATAGCGAACACAACTTGCATGAAATCAGAGTGCGCTATGATACATTAAGTGATTTAGACAGTACATATGATGCCATTCAGTCTCAGCTAGAGGTGGAAGATGCAGTCACTGACCAGACTAAGGATAGCGAGAATACGGAAACGATCATATATAGTTTGAAGGCTAGGTCACAAAAATTATTATTCCCATCACAAGCTCACAATGGAAGTAATCCCAGTTCAGCTCACAGTGCCTTAAATAATAGCTCAAATTTAACGTTACCTGCAGTCAAGTTGCCAACATTCAGTGGGGACTACGAAGACTTGTTATCATTTTCAGATAATTTTAAGGCCATAGTTCATAATGATGCAATTTGGGTACAATTGAAAAGTTTCATTATTTGTTAGGAGCACTGCAAGGCCAAGCTAAGGCATTAATTCAAAACTTACCTACTACTGAAACCAATTACAGTTCATGGGACTTTCTCTGCAGAAGATTTTAGAATAAAAGGTTAAGTGCATCCACACACATCAGGGAGATTTTGAATATTAAACCTATAGAAAGAGAATCAGCTGTTGAACTTAGACAATTCATGAACACATTTTCCAGCAATTTGCAAGCCTTGAAAGCCCTTCAGTTAGACAATCCATTAGAAGATATTATCTTAGCACAGCATGCAGTAGACCAGTTGGATCATAAAAAAAGGAGAGATTGGGAATTTGCGTTAGATTGTAAGGAAAATCCAACACTCCTGCAGCTTTTTAAACATTTAGAGCATAAATGTCAAGCATTAGAAAGCTACAATCCAGTTCCAGTCAAGGTCAATCAGGACCTGCTGCTTCTAAGACTCACATGTCGAAGGGGAAACCTCATACCTTCACACATATGACTCGCACTGAAGGTCACTGCCCTTCTTGTAATAAAAAACATAAATCGTTTGCATGTGAAATCTTTCAGAAACTAGGCACTAATCAAAGGATACAGTGTGTACGTGATAATAAACTATGTTTTAACTGCCTGAAACCAGATCATGCAGTTAAGGAATGCACCTCTTAGTCACTGTCGCAGGTGTAATAAATCTCACAATACATTGTTGCACATAGACACTAACACCTTCCGTGGTAGGAGCAGTACAAGTAGAGAGGTTACTCATCCTAGATCTAATGCTGTAGTCATCGCCAGCATGCACACAGCAAGAAAAATACCCAGGTCAAGTCATAATGATACACCACATGTATTGTTGTCAACTGTTGCTGTTAACATTAGAGATCACAATGGAAAATTTCATAAGGTACGAGGGTTTCTGGACAGTAGTAGTCAAACCCATCTAATATCTGAAGGCATCGTCAACAGACTTCAGTTAAGAACCAAGAGAAATAACACAACTGTGTTAGGGATTAATCAGGCCTCTTTGTCAATTACACACAGCACTGACATTGAGATACATTCCATTGCAAACTCATTCAAGGCTAGTATTAAATGTTTAGTATTTCCAGTCATAACAGGACAGATGCCCACAATGCCACTAGATTACAAGTCTTGGAACATTCCTGATCACATTACATTAGCAGATCCTAAGTTTTACCACACGGCTACCATTGATATAATTAGTGGGGTGGAACTATTTCATGACATTTTGATCATGGAAAGAAAGACCCGCACGGGTGATTTTTCTGTAGGCTACTTCAAAACACTGAGTTAGGGTGGATAGTTTCTGGCAAGTTTCAAGGCCATACCATAAATGACAGCCCCGTGACATCATGTTTCATAAGAAGTGAGGAAAACCTTGATCATCAGCTACGTCAGTTGTGGGAAATCGAAGAATTGAACACACAACCCAAAACAGTGGAAGAACAACAATGCGAGCAACATTTTAAGGAAACACAACAAGAGACAGTGAGGGGAAGTTCATAGTCAGGTTACCTCTAAAGGAGAATCATTAAGAGTTGGGAAAGTCATATGGGAGATTCCACCAACTAGAGTACAAACTTAACAAGCATCCTAATTTACACAAATGTTATGTACAGTTCATGACCAAATATGAGGAACTAGGTCACATGAAACAAGTACAAATCACCAACGATGAGGACACACTTCAATTCTATCTACCACACCATGCAGTATTCAAAGAAGACAGCTCAACTACCACAACTAGAGTTGTATTCGATGGACTGGCAAAATCCAGCACAGGTGTTTCACCCAATGATATCTTACTGGTAGGACCAACTATACAACAGGATCTGTATTCAATTGTCCTGCGATTTAGAACACACAACATTGTATTCACAGCAGACATTACAAAGATGTATAGACAAATCAGAATTCACAGTGATGACACAAAATTACAGCAAATATTATGGAGAAAATCTCCACAAGAGCCACTGAAAACCTACGAGCTATTAATGGTGACATACGGCACTGCCTCAGCGCCATATTTAGCAACACAGGGTCTGAATCAGCTTGCTGAAGATGAAGCACACATTTATCCACAGGCATCTAAGATTTTGCAGAGGGATTTTTATGTAGATGATGCATTGTGTGGAGCATCAGACATCACAGAAGCACTACAGTTGCAGAAAGAACTAACAGCATTACTGATCAAGGGAGGTTTTCCCATCAGAAAATGGTGTGCTAATCATGCAGCCATTCTCAAAGGCATTCCACTCACAGACAGGAAAATAAATTTGCCATTCCACATTGAAAATGATAGCACTGTGAAGGCTTTAGGATTGTCCTGGCACCCAACATCAGACACATTTTTAAGTGCCAACAAGGTTAAACACACCTCACAAGAGGAAGTAACTAAAATGCAAAGCAACCTCAGTTGTAGCATCTATATTTCACCCATTAGGATTGATCAGCCCATTAGTGATACTATACAAGATATTTCTGCAAGACTTACGGTTACATCAACTTTACTGGGATAACCCACTGCCAGATCCATTAGCATCAGTGTGGGCAAAATTACAAATGCAGCTCACACACATCGACAATATACAAGTAGAACACCACGTATTGAGGATGATTTGACAAATATTCAAGTTCATGGATTTTCAGACGCTTCCGAGCGAGCGTATGGCGCATGCATCTACCTTCGATCAGTGAATCAGGAGGGTGAAGTATCAGTCAAACTGTTATGCTCTAAATCTTGTGTAGTTCCAGTTAAACGAGTCACTCTTCCTCGTCTAGAACTTCTCAGTGCAGCATTATTAGCACAGTTGGTAAACAAAACCATGCCAGTCTTAAACTTGGCCATTAATGAAAGACATTTGAGGACAGACTCTACTATCGTACTGTCATGGTTAGCATCACCAGCATCATGTTGGAAGAACTTTGTAGCAAATAGGGTAGCTCACATTCAACAGTCAACGAACACTAGTGACTGGCATCATGTACCATCACAAGATAATCCAGCAGGCTTGATTAACCAAGGCGTCAGACCAACAGATCTGCAAAACTC
Organism: Anabrus simplex; assembly: GCF_040414725.1. Classification (NCBI taxonomy): domain Eukaryota; kingdom Metazoa; phylum Arthropoda; class Insecta; order Orthoptera; family Tettigoniidae; genus Anabrus; species Anabrus simplex. The sequence goes on from NC_090271.1 coordinate 174,130,377, forward strand.
AACCATTTGGTGGTCAGGACCTGCCTGGTTGTCCACTTCTGAATTAAATTGGCCACAGAATAACAATGTTGAGGAGGATTCACTTGCCATAGCAGAGCAGAGACAATCATCCACACTATTAGTAGTGACACAAGCTGGAACTATTGTCGAGAAATTCTCACCATTAAGAAGACTGCAACGAATAATAGCTTATTGTAACAGATTTCTGCATAACACTAAGCATGCCAGGGACAAGAAAATTGGACCTTTAAATGTTGAAGAATTGGAACATTCATTAGAAGCCTGCATTCGTATTGCACAAAATGCAACCTACTCAGAAGAGATCGGAAACCTGAAACACGGAGGCATAGTCTCTAAGAAGAGCCAGATAAGGGACCTATGTCCCTTCCTCGTCGCCGTAAGACCCATCTGCGTTAGTGCGACATACAGCAACTAGCCCATATATGTCTCTTCCTACACAACAATATTCTAAGAGTCGGAGGCAGGTTGAAGAATGCATCGATTCCGTTTCCATCCAAACATCCAATGCTGTTGCCGCCTAAACATTATCCCACAGAACTCATCATAAGACATGAGCATCTTCAACAGTCCCACGCAGAACCTGGATTGTTATTGGCTTGTCTTCGGGAAAGATATTGGATAATGAATGGTAGAAATGTGGTAAGACATCAGATAAACAAATGCATAAGATGTCACAGATTAAGAGCAGTAACTGCGCAGCAAATCATGGCTGACCTACCCAAGCACCACGTGCAACCAACTCGACCATTCAGCATTTGTGGAATTGATTATGGTGGCCCTATTCTTTTACACCCCATCAACAAAAGGAGCAAGGTGCGAATAAGGGCATATATATAGAATTATTAGTCTGTTTTTCTAATAAGGCAGTTCACCTTGAGGTAGTGAGTAGCCTAACAGCGAAGCATTTCTAGCTGCTTTGTGGCGATTCATAGCAAGAAGGGGGAAACCCATTGAATAATGCGACAACATTTACCGGAGATGACAAGGAACTGCAAGATCTTCATCAGCTCATGTCATCAAAACATTTCCAGGAGAAAGTTACCAACAACACGAGTAATAAAGGTATTTCATACCTCCACAAACCGCGCATTTCGGTGGAATCTGGGAAGTAGGCATTAAATCAGTACCATATAATTTGCACAGAGTTGTAGGCAATGTAGCTCTTACATATAAAGAAATGTGTACTGTGCTTGCACAAATTGAAAGTTGCTTGAATTCAAGACAGCTCACATCTCTGTACTCTGATTGCACAGATCCTAAGACTTTGATTGATGATTGATGTTTGTTGTTTAAAGGGACCTAACATCAAGGTCATCAGCCCCTCACGGTACTAAATGAGACAAAATGAAATGACAACTTAAAAAGTCCAAAAATCCTCCAATGACCAGAATTCAAAGCGTCAGGACGAAGAATGAATGGATGGACGGATATGAATTTAAAACGAACAGTAGATCCGACACACAGTGCCTCACATGCACAGAAGCTGGCACAAAACAATAGTATTACTGACCAAGGGACTGCTTCTATAGCACAATGCTAAATCAATTATGCTTATAGTCAAACGGGTCCAAAATCCAGGTCATCGGTATTTATCGCTACGAAAGTAGAACCATGCTATGTGTAATGTTGCGGTACTAATCAAAAGTAGCGTAGACTCGCGGTATTCCACACATTATGGTACAATTTACAGGTAGTGTAATGCGCATATGTAACATAGACCTATGGTGTTTCGCACACTGAGGCGCTATTTACAGGCAATGCAAACCTATGGCATTCTTCACATAAGTGGACTAACCATAAACCTCGTACTATCCCGTGGAATTCCTCATACAGTGGGAACTGAGCATAGGTAAGGCTGAACCATGGTGTCGCTCGTATAGGGGTACGAATCACAGGTACTGTAGGACCCACCTCCTGATTCACACACTGTCGCTACTAATCACAAACCTATTGCGTATCTAAGATAGTGGTACTACGTGCAAGTAAATGCGACCCATGGTGTTCCCTGCGTGATGGTACTGATTACAAGTAGTCTCATGGTTCTAATTGGATCATCCCTTGGTCGTCCCTTTTAGTCGCCTCTTACGACAGGTAGGGGATACCGTGGGTGTATTCTTCCTCTGCGTCCCCCACCCACAAGGGGGTGTTGTGTTTGGGCTGCGAGAGATATTTTATTTCCCTCAAGTCTGCCGGCAAGCCGGTTACGACCGCCCTATCCGCCACCTGGGATGTGCCACGTGGGAGTTATCACCTCTCCCCCTGCTACGCCAGCGTAGTAGGTTCTTGGATCCTAAGACTTTAACTCTTTCCGGTCTAACTGCGAGCTATGCTTGCAGCGGCCGAAATTACGTTCAGGCCGCGCTGAAGGCATAGCCCGTAGTAAGGTTTGACAATTTCTAAAAAATTGAGAACAAGCTATGCACGCATTCTGGTGGTTACATCGTGTTTCTTCATGTATTAGTTACGAGAGTATTTAAGCAGATGGTAGTATTATATGTCTAAGTCAGAGAAGTTATGATATTTTCGATCAGCATGCATCAGTAGATGTTGTCACTCAGTGAGCTCGAAGACATGGCTTCTCGCGGCAAACATGTGCTTGACGAAAGTAATATTTTTGATATTTTATGATATATTATAAGTTTACGCGCAAATGAACATATTGACATATGAATTCGAAACAACTTCTTACATTTCATTATGATTAGAGTTCGTTTTAAGGCTTAGCGCATGTTCCCGCGTATTTCATATTTGCGTGAATACGTAAGATTGTCTACATATTAGTGAAGTTGTCTGTTTAGAAGACTGTATTTTCTCTTTCTCAGAAATCTTTTGTGGTAAATGGAACAGTAATTTTACATTTGAGTAAATTTTTAAATTTATCAAATAAAATAAAATTTTATAAGTGCTCTCATTTTCATTATTGTAATTATTACTATTGAAAAAATATTATTTTTATATCGTACCCATTATTTTTGTTGTTTTGTAGTTGCAATGCACATTTTGTATGAGCAAAATAGGGTAAATATAACAGTATTTCAGTAAACTGTACATGCTTTGTTATCCGTCAGACTTTTACTCCATTCGCAAAACAATTTTAAAATCTCAAGTGATAGTTGACATGATACAAACAGAGTTCTTCATTAATTAGATGCTCAAACAAGCACAAAGAAAAAAGAATCATTCAAATATCCCCTACAGGTACAGAGATATAATGTTTTAAATATCTCTAAAAATGCCCAGTCCAGAACGTTTGTTAGGGATATTAAGGCCCAGACTGGAATGGGTTAACACCAGGACATTTTCTGATTGGAACCAATCTATTCTCAATCCCTGAACCCAGTCTGACACTTGTTCCCAGCAATCGATTAACATATTGGAAACATCTTCCGCAGACAGTACAGCATTTCTGGTCCAGATGGTACAAGAAGTACTTTACTCAGTTGCAACAGAGGCCCAAGTGGGTCAGTCAGCAACTCAACCTTAGGGTTGGAACTGTGGTCGCAGTCAAGGACGACAACCTGCCACCCCTACAGTGGAAGCTTGCAGTAGTGCATGAACTTCGTCCTGGGAAAGATGGACTTGTCAGAGTAGCAACTGTAAAAATGACAAATGGTCAATTCAAGCTACCCATTGTGAAACTTAGTCCCTTACTTATTGAATGAAATATCTGCGTAACTATCAGTGACAGTGTTTATTTGAGTGTTTTGTGTTAACTTTTTGTGTTTTCTTGTGACATTTACTACTGCAGTGAGTAAAAACTTGTAGTGTTTCTCTTTGTTTTGATTGTGAACAATCAACAGGGGGGAGAATGTTATTGTGTATCAAAACATTTGCTCATCACAGTGCAACACCTTCCAGGCAGCACTCGCCTCCAGCAATGTGTTCTCGGGGGGACTGGGGGTGACTTCCGGTAGAGAGAGACTTGTAAGACAACATGGTGTGATACACACATGATCCGCGTGATGTTAAGATGCCTCACGAACATCAAGCTCGATAGTTATGTGGAGTCTCAGTTTTATCATGTAGTTCAATTGTTAAGTGCTTCAGTGTATATAATCAATGTTCATAAACCAATATGAATTATATTTCATGCATGATTAAGATCCGAGTGACTATTTGTGCCAGCTCAACTTCACGGAAACCGTTATACAGTCCACTCAGTCAGTAACTTGTACCAGACCACACAACATCCCTCCCCTCCTGGTCAGCCCTATCTTTACTGACAGCTGCAGAAGCTACTTCCTCCTCCTTTTTCTCCCTCCCATGACCCTGTTCCACCTGATTTTTCCTATCCTCTACTCTACATTTCCCTTTCCTACCTTTTCCCTTCCTCCCACTTCCACACTTCTCAACAACAGTTCCCTGTTCCTCATCTTCTTTCTGTTGTTCTACCTGCAGTGGCTCATACCAATTTCTCACAGACACCTGTCCTGAATTCTGATCCTGAATAGAGCCCTTAGCCTGCTACCTCCTTCCCCTTAGAACTTAGACCACCTATCTTCTACCCTTAGAACATTAGACCACCTGTCTTCTACAAATCCCCCCTTTCCTTCCTATCACTCTTTCACACCTACTATTTCCTGTACATTATTGGAGGGAGGCCTACCTTCCTTCCTGTCTTCTAAGAGAATCCTAATTATCTCCCTCAAACTTCCCAACTACTCCCTCATACTCCTGAACGCCTGGCCACACCTACAGTTCCTACACTTGCACTCCTTAGCCATACTTTACGGAAAAATAAAATGAAAAGGAAAAATTAAACAATTATTATGTGCAAAAAAAATGAAAGGAAGTTGTCTGTTTAGAAGACTGTATTTTCTCTTTCTCAGAAATCTTTTGTGGTAAATGGAACAGTAATTTTACATTTGAGTAAATTTTTAAATTTATCAAATAAAATAAAATTTTATAAGTGCTCTCATTTTCATTATTGTAATTATTACTATTGAAAAAATATTATTTTTATATCGTACCCATTATTTTTGTTGTTTTGTAGTTGCAATGCACATTTTGTATGAGCAAAATAGGGTAAATATAACAGTATTTCAGTAAACTGTACATGCTTTGTTATCTGTCAGACTTTTACTCCATTCGCAAAACAATTTTAAAATCTCAAGTGATAGTTGACATGATACAAACAGAGTTCTTCATTAATTAGATGCTCAAACAAGCACAAAGAAAAAAGAATCATTCAAATATCCCCTACAGGTACAGAGATATAATGTTTTAAATATCTCTAAAAATGCCCAGTCCAGAACGTTTGTTAGGGATATTAAGGCCCAGACTGGAATGGGTTAACACCAGGACATTTTCTGATTGGAACCAATCTATTCTCAATCCCTGAACCCAGTCTGACTTGTTCCCAGCAATCGATTAACATATTGGAAACATCTTCCGCAGACAGTACAGCATTTCTGGTCCAGATGGTACAAGAAGTACTTTACTCAGTTGCAACAGAGGCCCAAGTGGGTCAGTCAGCAACTCAACCTTAGGGTTGGAACTGTGGTCGCAGTCAAGGACGACAACCTGCCACCCCTACAGTGGAAGCTTGCAGAAGTGCATGAACTTCGTCCTGGGAAAGATGGACTTGTCAGAGTAGCAACTGTAAAAATGACAAATGGTCAATTCAAGCTACCCATTGTGAAACTTAGTCCCTTACTTATTGAATGAAATATCTGCGTAACTATCAGTGACAGTGTTTATTTGAGTGTTTTGTGTTAACTTTTTGTGTTTTCTTGTGACATTTACTACTGCAGTGAGTAAAAACTTGTAGTGTTTCTCTTTGTTTTGATTGTGAACAATCAACAGGGGGGAGAATGTTATTGTGTATCAAAACATTTGCTCATCACAGTGCAACACCTTCCAGGCAGCACTCGCCTCCAGCAATGTGTTCTCGGGGGGACTGGGGGTGACTTCCGGTAGAGAGAGACTTGTAAGACAACATGGTGTGATACACACATGATCCGCGTGATGTTAAGATGCCTCACGAACATCAAGCTCGATAGTTATGTGGAGTCTCAGTTTTATCATGTAGTTCAATTGTTAAGTGCTTCAGTGTATATAATCAATGTTCATAAACCAATATGAATTATATTTCATGCATGATTAAGATCCGAGTGACTATTTGTGCCAGCTCAACTTCATGGAAACCGTTATACAGTCCACTCAGTCAGTAACTTGTACCAGACCACACAACATCCCTCCCCTCCTGGTCAGCCCTATCTTTACTGACAGCTGCAGAAGCTACTTCCTCCTCCTTTTTCTCCCTCCCATGACCCTGTTCCACCTGATTTTTCCTATCCTCTACTCTACATTTCCCTTTCCTACCTTTTCCCTTCCTCCCACTTCCACACTTCTCAACAACAGTTCCCTGTTCCTCATCTTCTTTCTGTTGTTCTACCTGCAGTGGCTCATACCAATTTCTCACAGACACCTGTCCTGAATTCTGATCCTGAATAGAGCCCTTAGCCTGCTACCTCCTTCCCCTTAGAACTTAGACCACCTATCTTCTACCCTTAGAACATTAGACCACCTGTCTTCTACAAATCCCCCCTTTCCTTCCTATCACTCTTTCACACCTACTATTTCCTGTACATTATTGGAGGGAGGCCTACCTTCCTTCCTGTCTTCTAAGAGAATCCTAATTATCTCCCTCAAACTTCCCAACTACTCCCTCATACTCCTGAACGCCTGGCCACACCTACAGTTCCTACACTTGCACTCCTTAGCCATACTTTACGGAAAAATAAAATGAAAAGGAAAAATTAAACAATTATTATGTGCAAAAAAAATGAAAGGAAAGAAATATTGTCTAGGTTGGTACACAAAGCTCACACAACAATAAGGTAATATACTACTGAAGTACAAATTGCAGGTCAACTTTTGGGAGGAACATTCACTACACCTGCTACCTCTTGTAACCCCTAACCGCACCTTAGTAAGTACCTATAAATAGCAATACCATATCTTCATCTGCTTTCTCCTATCCCACTCTCGCTTTCGCCAGCTCGTTACTCACATTCGTGACTACTCCTAGAAAACGATTACAATGGCCCATACACACTCCGAGAATGAATACTTCAAAACCTTCATTTATAAAAATCACTGTGATTGTATCACAGAGATGTAAATGAATTACCTACCAGACTTATTAAGTGCCAATTTTGATATATGGATCAGAAATGTGGGTGATGAAGAAGAGGGATAAAAGTACAATATAAAAGGTGGAAATGACGTTTCAAAACTGTCAAGTAGGTTCTATTTCAAAATTAAAGGGACTTAACATCGAGGTCATCGGTCCCTAATGGTACGAAATGAAATGATAACAAGAAGTTCAAAAAATCCACTGACCAAAATAAAAAATAAAAATTTATGAAAAATTCTGCCCCCCAAAAACAAAAACAAACAAGAAACAAACAAAAAACAGTGGATCCAACTCAAAAAAAGGTCATAAATAACACTATTACTGACCAAGGGACCACTTAAAAAGCACAGTCCTGAATCGAGGGTGCTTGACGTCTAAAGGGGTCCAAAAACCAGGTCTAAGGCCCCTCAGAATGGTACATGTCGCGAGTAAAGTAGAACCATGGTATTTGTCATGTTGGGGTACTAATCAAAAGCAGCAAAGACTCACGTGTTCCACACAAGATGGTACTACTCACAAGTATTGTACTTCGTATAGGTAACGCAAACCTATGGTGTTTCTCACACAATGGCGCCACTCATAGCCAACGCAAACTGATGAGGTTCCTCCCCTAGGTGTACTAACCACAGGGACTCGCACTATCCCGTGGTGTTCCTCACATAGTGGGTACTAATCACAGGCAACGCAGACCCACGGTGTGGCTCATATAGTGGTACAACTCACAGGCAACGCCCAGACCCGCGGTGTCGCTCACATGGGTACGATGCACGGGTACTTGAAACCCACAGGAGAACCTCCTTTTGCTGCTACTAATCACAAACCTATTTCGTACGTAATGTAGTGGTACTATGATATAGATGTTGATTCCCATAGGGAATCTGAAATACTTGTCCTGTATGAGTAAATTTATAATACCAATATAAATGGTCCGTTATTGGACATTATAAATTTTCCAGCTAACTCATTCTTGGTTGCCAGCGTTTCGCCCTCGTGTGCTAGGGTGGGCTCATCAGTTGGCCACGAGGGCGAAACGCTGGCAACCAAGAATGAGTTAGCTGGAAAATTTATAATGTCCAATAACGGACCTTTTATATTGGTATTATAAATTTACTCATTCAGGACAAGTATTTCAGATTCCCTATGGGAATCAACATCTATATCATCTGATGGCCAAGCAGGCATCAATTTTTGATAATGAGACCAAGTCTCTTAGTGCATTGGCACTGCCGGTGGTTCCAGTTAGCCTACGAAGTAGCCTCCACGGTATGCACTAGCCAGCGTACTGGTAGGTGTGCTAGGTACCAACTGATGAGCCCACCCTAGCACACGAGGGCAAAACGCTGGCAACCAAGAATGAGTTAGCTGGAAAATTTATAACGTCCAATAACGGACCATTTATATTGGTATTATGTAGTGGTACTACTCGCAAGTATAGGCAACCCATGGTGTTCCCCGCATGATGGTACGAATCAAAAGTAGTTTCATGGTCCTAATTCAATCATCCCTTGGTCACCCCTTTTAGTTGCCTCTTACGACAGGTATTTTATTTCCCTCAATTCCGCCGGCAAGCCCCTATCCCCCACCTGGGATGTGCCATGTGGGAGTATCACCTCTCCCCCTGCTACGCCAGCGTAGTAGGTTCGTGGTCAAGTAGGTTTAACAGGAATGAACGAAGTAAGAAATGAGAGAGTTTGGAAATGGTAAATGAGGTACCCTGACAGGAAAAGATAGAAAATCAAGGCTGCAGTGGTATGGAAATGTTAAGAGAATACAGTCCCAGCATCTGCTTGGTGTGTACATGGGAAACCACCGAAAACCATCTTCAGGGCTGCCAACAGTGGGGTTAGAACACACCATCTCATAAATACAAGCTAGCAGCAAAGTGAGCCACACTGTGTAGACAACTCGCTCTCGAAATCCAGTGTAAAAGTCTCCAAAATCTTCGTCTTCCACCCTAGGCTGAAGGCTGGGAATATGCGGTAAACAATTGTGTAAGTGGCTCGTCCAGCGTCTTTTTCTATATATCACTCCTTTTCTTTTGTACTGGTAAAAATTATGATAGCAGCTGTTGCTGCACTGCCTTGCACAAGATATAAAGTGGGAAGACCACGCATAACAGTTTTGAGGAAATACGCTTCTGTATGAATTACCATCGGTATGCCTAATACACTTCAAATAACTAAAGATTAATCTGTAACCAGCCAGCAAGTAACAGGGTAGGAATATCAGTATTGTCTCTAAATGGTTACAAAATCACTGTTCGCGCCTGCGCAGGAGTGTACGCTTAAAGCAAGCTTCTATGTTTCTACAAAGTAATATCCGTTAGCCAATTAGAAACTCCCTACCTTTCCCTTGGTTTCACTCAGAGAGTTACTTCTGTACTAGGGTCTCCGGTGGAACAGAATATTTCTGGAACAGCTTACTCTGATTATTATCATGTTACGATATGTAACTCCCATCTCTAGTTTTCAGACAAACTTTGCTTTACAGGAGTGAAAGCTGGGTAGACTCAAGATATCTTATTCATACGTTAGAAGTAACAGACGTTATAGCAGTGAAAATTATTGCTGGCATGAAAAGTGAGGAATAATGGCAGAAGAGTACTCGGAATGAGGAGATAAAGGGTCAGTTAGGAGTGAACTCAACTGATAAGGCTGCACGCATGAACCAGCTTTGGTGGGTGGGTCACAAGATGTGAATTGAGGAGGACAGGTTACCTAGGAGAATAATGGACTCGGTCATGGAGGGTAAGAGAAGTGGAAGGAAACCAAGATGCATCAGTTTTAATGATTTAAAGATAAGAGATATGGAAGTAAACAAGCTACAGAGTTAGTTACAAACAGAGGATTGTGACGGAGTTCAGTAAAACCACAGAGCTTTTCAGACTGAACGATAAAAGGAATAACGGTCTATAATGAGGAGGTATGTATATGTCATTTCCTTACTTTCATTTCATCAAAATCATTGTCCGACTCATTGGCTGAACGGTCAGCGTACTGGCCTTCGGTTCAGAGGGTCCCGCTTCGATTCCCGGCCGGGTCGGGGATTTTAACCTTAATTGGTTAATTCCAATGGCATGGGGGCTGAGTGTATGTGTTGTCTTCATTATCATTTCATCCTCATCACGACGCGCAGGTCGCCTATGGACGTCAAATAGAAAGACCTGCACCTGGCGAGCCAAACCCTTCCTGGGATATCCCAGCATTGAAAGCCATACGACATTTCATTTCATTTCATCAAAATCATTAACTTACATTTACTCTCTTATACATAAATATACATTATAAGATGAAAAAGCAGCACTCCCCTCCCCTCTTCATTGTACAGAATATATGCACCCACATTCCCATCGCCCGACCTACTTCCCCTCGCCTCTCTGCGAAACAGAGCTTTTGCCTACAAAATTTCTCCTCACTCCCTACTTAGCTATCAAGATGAAGACCGGAGATAAAGAACTGGCATTACTGCAAACACAGTTGCTTAGGTAATGATGACAGCAGCTAAGTATAGAAAAATTTCCATCATTTACTAAAGTGACAGTAGAAGACTAATACATTCATCACTTGTTTTTAACATCACCAATTCATAATCATTAATTAAATTATGCAACATAAACAATATTGTACATATGTGTGCATGATTTGAAGTGATTTGAAAGAGTCTGAAGATGTTCTTGTCAAATGAAACATATTATTCTTTCTTTAGTAGTATTTCTTTTTACAGGTGTGTTATCAAAGCTAAGTCACCTGCGTACAAGCCACGAAGGCCCTTGGAGGAGTTGAAGGTAAAGGTTTTCAGCATTGTTAACCTCGGCACGTGATGGGGTAGAGTGGTTAGCTCTATGCCCGGCCGCTTTTGCCCCCAGGAATTAACCTGGTACTCATTTTTGGTGTAGGCTGAGTGAACCTCACGGCCATATGCACCTCCGGAAGTGGAAATCTTGTTTCTTAAATTTTACAACTTCCTGGCGGGGATTCGAACCCACGTCCTTCCGGGCGAACCGAGCACCCCTTTACCGCCACAGCCAGGCAGCCCCTCACATGTGTGTTATAGTGTTATATATTATGTTTCGAACTAGCATGTTCAACAGACTAAATATCTTTAAAGTTACATTAGACACAAACGTCACAGACAGAATAGTGTTCAAAAAAAATAAGATAACATTTATTTAATAAGAAACTGTATTGGTTAAATCTACCTAATCAAAACTTTACACAAACATTTTTTTAGAACATGTTTCAGTCCTTTCTGGACCTCCTTCGCTTATTAACATTGAATACAATTAAAGGAGCAAAATTAACAAGACATTAAAATGTGTAAAAGGCAATACAATACTATACTTCAAAACTGGAAACTGTTCTCTTGAAACTGAACTGAATACTTATAACTGAGCAAATCTTGTGTCAGAGCCTCTGCCTCGATAGTCAAATGGCTTGGCCATTACTGCACAAAAGATTTTCAACACGGAAAATATGTCCAGTGGTTTGATTGCCTTGTTTACTACGAGTCCCGTGACTTCTGATCATACGATTTTAAATCATGTAAACCTACAAAACTTGTAAAGTACAAATTAATAACTTGATTGCTTGCATGCTTGCTTCTCAGCCACTGGTGCATAAGGGAAGAGCTTAGGACCAGAACAAAGGGACAGTTCATGAAAGCAGCCTGGCAACATTGCAATGAATGACTGTCACATTCTGTGCAGAATGCTCTCACTCATTTACCTTCTTACCAGTTCCTCACTCTAAGAGACTGGAATCAGTAGACTGCTATAAAGGTTTCTGGTTCCTGTCAACTGTTAAAACAGCTGTAGGGATATATGAGGTAAATATCTATTTCCTTTCATCTAAACCACCTACGTGAACTAAGAGCAACAATCAGTTATTCATCAACAGTGTGGTTTAGTCGAGTAATGAGCAATTTAAATTTATGTAATGAACAAAGACAATAACAACAACAAAAGACTTTCTGTATGGTATGAAATTCGCCAACTTTGAAAATGATTTCATTGCAAAAAAGTTACAATGATAAAGTGAAAATTATTTTTCATTTTTTCAAAAATAATGCCTGAACTTAATATTGTACTTTATGTCAGTGAATTTTTTCCAAGTAAGGTGTTATCAACATGAACATCAAGAGCGTAACTAACACATATATTCTGTTAATATTGAATTTTAGTAGCCTGATAATCTGAGGGAGCATTATTCACAGCAGAAAAATAATCAACATCTGAAACTACAACAAAATTTTTCCAAGTGGCACTGCTATATTAGCTGGTGTGAACAAGTACTTCCCCAGATTTGGTGAAAAAACATACATACACAAAATTGTAGGTTATTACTAGCCAAAAAGCAATACTGTATTTTGACTTACATTCCAAGTTTATACAGAACATACTCTTCAGAAATGTACAAAAATCATGTAACATAGTTGATAAAATAAGTATTAAAGAGTTTGAAGAAGTATTCATACTTGGCCTTGAATATATTTCCCTTCGATCTCTCCAACACTGTTCACCTCTTTCAACCAACTGGACACCTTCAAAGTAACAGCTCGTCCCCAGTTCCAATCCAAATCACAAGGGGAGAGTCTACATATAAATATTTCTACAACCTGAGGGGGTAACTTCTGTAGGTCTTCAGGTAGTGCCAGCAATTTGATAATCTAATTAACAAAAGAGAACATTATTCTTAAACATTTTACAGCCACCAGATGTTAAACATTCATAAAAGCTAATAAAAAGTCATAATTTGAGAAGTAATATCACAGAATATAAAGGAGGTAAAATGATACTAAAGTGATCTATATGTTCCGCTGTAACTGATTAACAAACACAAATTGTAGTACACATTCAGATTAAAATGAAGAACAAGTTATATTACAACCCAACAGTAAAAATATGTCTGAAAAAGAAAGGAAAAAATGACAGTGTTGGCAATCAGTCTTGGCTAAAGGACTTGGGGCACTTTCTCACTGAGATACCAAGGATCGTTGCTAGTGAGGGTCACCCATATTTGCAGTGAACATTTGTGGGTCACTGGCAGGGAGGTGAGAAGGGTAATGGAGTGGCCCTTAGCCAGGTCAAACGGGACTACTACTTGAAAATGGCAGCCATATTGTTCGGCACCACAGACAGCTGGGGAGCAGTGTGAGCTAGCTGCTAGTCTGCAGTTTGTATTCACCCAGTGAGTTACCTATGAAAGTTGCATAATGTAACAGTTGTTTATCATGGGTCTTTGTTGTGTGTATGTGTACAACAATAGAAGTGAGGGGAACAGAAAATCTGGCAATTGTTTTTCTTCTCGTAGGCTAGTACATCTCAAACGTTGACACGTATGTTTATTTTGTCATGGACTGAACGTCATTGTTTTGAAATATGGATTGGGGTAGGTTCCCTAAGAATCAAGACCATCGCGCCCTGTGGACAAAGGGAGTTAAGAGGAAGAACTGGACACCTGGTGTTCATACTGTTATTTGTACGAAGCACTTTAGGCCTGACCAAGGGTATAATACGTCAAACTCATCTGGGCCGAGACTGAGAGAGAATGCCTTCCCGGAAGAATGCAAAGGAAGAAACCACAATCCAGAAACCACACTCAAGCCAAGTAATATCATACTGCTCAGGTGCGAAAGGTGAGAAAATTCCTATTTTACTACAGGAAAAGCTTTGAACACAACAATAACTCCTATTACAGTTCAGTAGTCCCCATTTTAACTAATAATAATCTCATTTGTTAATTCAGGATGGTTAATCCTCGGGCGAGGGATATGGAGAAAACTTTAACACGCACAGTGTCAAAAGAAACAACTTGATAATTAGGAAAATGAGGGCTTCATTGAGACATACGAGAATGATCATTAAACATTTACAAAGAAGGAATGCTAGGGTGAAAAAAGAAAGTGACAATTATGAAAACTTCATTTCACGACTTGAAATCAAAAAGGTTTAATTACAAATGAGTGCGCTATTAAGCTTCTAGTTACTGATATTTCAGGCATTCGACTAAGACACTTATTCAGAGTGTAAACTGAAAATATCCACAGAACAAAAATTAGACATTTTCACCAAAGTTACAAAGTTCAAAGGACAGTAAAGCTCGCAGTTGTACAGTGATACCAATGCTTCTTCTTGTCAATTTGTGGTCTGTGAGCAGCTTTAGTCTGATCAAAAGTACAGTTTTTTCCTACTTCTTGTTGCGATTCGGCCAACTAAGGACCACGTCATTTCAACTATTTTCTTTGAGCTTTAATGTTGGCCCAGTATTCCTTCATTCCTTGACGATGTTGCTCCTTTTGCTCTTTCATCCATGCCTTTCCAGTTTTCAGCTTCGGCTTTGGTTGGAAACTCTGATGTTTTTGGAGTTTTTTCTTAAGTGGGTCACGCGCCTGGATATCTTCAAATGAGATGCAGATCTTCCTGTACTTCACTGAACCATGCCCCCTTTGCCTTTTCTCTTGGAGGAAAGTAAATGCGGTTGGTTAACCGTTTGACTTAATTCGAGCCATGTGTCCATAAAGAATAATCCTCCTTTTCCTTATCACGTCAGTTGTTTCCTCTGCATGCAAGTACAATTTCTGGTTGTGCCATCTCATAAACTTGCCATCATCTTTGACTGGACCTAAGATTTTCTTCAAATCTTCCTCTCCTTAGCCTCCGATATCTTTTTTATTCATGGTGAGACATTCCACTGAATATACAGCCTCTGGCCGGATGACAGTGCAATACTGTTTGAATTTTAGTAGGTTCTATCCATTCACCAAGATACTTACATTTTTCAACCCGCTTGACTTTTCCACGAGTTCTTTCTAGCTCACTTGATGCCAGTTTGATGTTTGTAATGAATTTTGTTTTCTCAAAGGAGATCTGGAGACCTGCCTTTGCAACTTGTGTTTAAAGCTGGTTGATCTGCTTCGTGGCCACAACCAAAGAATCAGCGAAAATGGCAAGATCGTCTGCAAATGCTAGACAGTCAATTGAAAAGTTCATGTTCTAGTAGCCTAGTCTGACTCCGCTTTCGACTGCTTCAGAACTCATTTCTCTGTGCCATTCACGGATCACTTTCTCAAGAACGTAGTTGAACAACAGAGGTGAGAGACCATCTCCCTGCCCAACTCCTGTCCGTATTTCAAAGGCATCTGAAGTCTCTCCTCTGAACTTCACTTTTGAGATGGTGTTGGTGAGAGTCGGATGGATGATCACTCTGGTTTTACCGTCCATTTAAAATTCCTTTAAGATCTGAATTAAGGAAGTTGAATCGTAGGCCAGCTTTATATGTTACAATTTTATGTACAGTGTAGTATATTATCATTAGGTGCCTTGTGTTTGAAGAGGAAGAAAACAGTTGCTTTATACCGCATTCTGCCTCATTCAGTACTGCACAGTTATGCCAAATGGGTGTAGCCCCAAGGGCTTCCCCACCCTGCACAGTGGGCCCACTCCATTATTCTCCTCACCTCCCTGGTCACTGGTGTCAAAAACTGCTAGTATTGCCAAATGATTAGTTAGTAGCTTACCTAATAAAACAATTTGCAATTAGTTAGTGAAATGGATTTGAGTGAGGAGAAACTTCCATTGTTATAGATTTTGAACAGCAGGAGAAGAAGAATGAAGAAAAAACATTCATTACACATACATTCACTGCTATGTGATCGGCTGAAGAAAGGCTTGTTTTACACTGTATGACGACATGAGACAAGATGACAGTAAGTTTTTTGACTACTTCTGAATGTAAAGACTTAATTTTGTTGAATCACAAGAAAATATGAAAGAGGAAATCACAGGAATGGTCACAATACTAATTCTTTCATTCTTACAATTTGTTTTTCATCACACCGACACAAATAGGTCTTATGGCAACAATGGGATAGGAATGGACAAGGATCAAGAAGGAAAAGACCGTGGAATTAATTAAGGTACAGTCCCAGCACTTGCCTAGTGTGAAAAGGGAAACCAGGATATGATACTAATAAAAGCTATCCCACCAGATAATACGAGAACAAAAATGAATGACAGCATGATTGCATCACAGCAAGTAATAATTACGAAAAAGACAACAACCGTACATAACATGAAAGTAGATTCATAAAAAGTTATGTGAGACTTGGGATGAAGCATTTCTTGTTTTTTTTAAAAACACCATCTTTTACTTTTTTTTATTGGGTATTGTTCGATATTCATAAGCTTAAAAAGTGTGAAAAAACATTAATAAGAATCATGTCATAAAATTTCTTATTACGGCAACTGATAAGAGATTATAAAACATAAGTATAGTAAATAACGTATATGACAGCATATGTATGAATACACACAGTAAAGGATTTATTTAATGTATATAATTCATTATAATACGTCATGATAGGCAAGTGGAATCGTTAATGGTACAAATAATTGAGCTAACTTAAGAGAATCATCTGTTGTATTAAGCACCTGGACTAAGTGGCTCAGATGGTTAAGGTGCTCGCCATCTGACCACAACTTGGCAAGTTTGATCCTGGCTCAGTCTGGTGGTATTTGAAGGTGCACAAATACGTCAGTGTCATGTCGGTAGTTTTACTTGCACATAAAAGAACTCCTGCGGGACTAAATTCCGGCACCTCGGCATCTCCGAAAACCGTAAAAGTAGTTGGTGGGACGTAAAGCTAATAACACTACTGTTAAACTTTTGCTAATGCATTAGACATATATATTGACAATCTGTCAATGACGTACGTACTCCAGTCAGGGGTGGCGAAAATGTGGGCGATTTGAACGTGTACTGTGGTGATTTTTTTACAAGTAGAGGGAATACTGTACGGTTCCAGACACAAGTTAGTAGGCTAAACTTAACTGTCTTGGTCCCCACTGCAAGCTATCAATGTCTGTAACAGGAATAGAAAAACCCTGTATTTCCAAATATTGAATGTGACTCGACAGAATCTGATGATGTTCTTTTAGGAACAAAACATGTCATTCTTTGTTTATCAGTGTGTGTTTATTGCTTGTTTAATAATGTGTTTTTCTTACGGTTATAGTGTAATGTTTATTTTGAAACTGTGTGTTCAGCAGACTGGAAAGCCTTTAAATTTATGTTTAAACTGGGTTGACATTGAAAAGTTTGGCTTCATTCTTAACAAATCATCTGTAAAGGCAGAGCTTAAAACTCAGATATGTTGTTGAGTCTCTTAATTATTTCATCTATCACAGTGATGAATAAAAGTAGCATTAGTGCGCTGCCTCCTTGTTCACCCTGCCTAGTCTCAAACCACTCCGAATATCCATCGCCTATTTGGAGACAACTCTGGCAATGTTCATACAGCATTTCGACTTTATTAAAGCAAATGGTATATATTTTTTCTCAAGGTATTCCCAGACTTTTTTGTCTCTGTACTCCTTTGTAAGCTTTCTGAATATATAGCAAAATGGAGATAACATCTTTGGCAATGTTCATACAGCATTTCGACTTTATTAAAGCAAATGGTATAGATTTTTTCTCAAGGTATTCCCAGACTTTTTTGTCTCTGTACTCCTTTGTAAGCTTTCTCAATATATAGCAAAATGAAGATAACATCTTTTCCATTTTCCCAGAGCTTCTCCATGATCAACCTTACAAAAAATATTGGAAAACATTAATCTATTGTTGCCCTACTCCTTCTAAAACTATACTGTTCCTGTTCAAGCTGTGTTTCAATGACAGTTCTTAATCTCAGTTCTACAATTCATTCCATTATTCTGAGTGTTGCCCCAGTAGTTGCTGGGTTTCCATATGTTTCCTTTCTTAAACAGAAGGACGATAACTCCCTTCAGGTAGTTTTTTTCTTTCTAAATGGTGTTCAGGACCCTAAACAACCACTATAATCATTCCACTCCAATAGCAACGACCGTGTGAGCGCTTATCTCATCTATGCCTGTTACCTTGGCTTTACTTGTGTTCTTTAAGGCTTTTTCCACTTTCATCCATGTTACAGAGGGTTCCACATTTTGAATAGCTTTTTTTGCCGTGTCTCCTGTCGTTTGATATTTAACCCTTTTAGTGCCAGGCGAAAATGTAAAGGCGAGGTCTAAAGGTGCCAGGCTGTTTTAATGGAGAATGTAGGCTTTTGGGAAAAAATAATTTAACTAGTCTGTATTTAAAGATATGAAAGCAAAACTTGATCAGCGAGTGCAAAACATAGTCATCTAAATTTACGATAACTTTCAGATGATGATGATGAAATTTATTCCTCACGTTATTAATTAAAATAATTTATTAAGGAAAATAAAAGTTGGAAAATTTGGTAATTCCTATTAACACACACTTCAAATGGAGTAAAATCTAACACTGGATAGCGCATACAGTGAAATCTCGGAATGCGAGTAACTTGGTCTACGAGTGTTTTGCAAGACGTGCAAACATTTTAAATAAATTGTAACTTGATAAGGGAGTGAGGTTCCTCAATACAAGCGTCACGTGTGCCTACGTTTTCCCCTACCCTGTTCTTTTGTTCAATGGATGTATGATGTCTTTGATCTTGTAGTGAAGAAATACCTTTCAGAACATAATATGAAGCTCAAAGTCTTGCTGGTTATGGACAATGTTCCTGTTCTTCCTCCAGGCCTTGAGGCCTTGAGGACGACTTACTGGAGGAATTTGAGTTCGTTAAGGTGAAGTTCCTTTCTCCCAACACTATTCCAGCCTATGGATCAGCAAGTCATTTCGAACTTCAAGACGTTATACACCAAAGCACTATTTCAGTGATGCTTCGAAGTGACCAAAGAGACAAACCTTACCCTCTGAGAGTTTGGAAGAAATCATTTCTCCATCGTGAACTGCCTGAAGATCATCGATGAAGCCTGGGATGGTCACACCAAGAGAACTCTCACTTCTGCTTGGCGAAAGCTGTGGCCTGACTGTGTTCTTGGCCGTGACTTTGAGGGGATTGTTGGTAAAAAAGAGCTGCTGATTGTCGATGAAATTGTGTTCTTAGGGAAGACTATGGGGCTGGAGGTGAATGACGTGGACATTAAAGAGCTCGTGGAAGAACATAGCCAGTAACTGACCACCAACAAACTGATGGCCCTGCATCGCGAACAACAGGAGGAAGTTATGGAGATCTCGTCCAGGGAGGAGGAGGGGGAACAGTCACTGGAATCTCTCACTTCAGCTGAGATTCGGAAGAAGTGCAAAATGTGGGAAACGGTGCAAAATTTTGTAGAAAAACACCACCTGAATAAGGCTGTAACAGTGGGAGCGATTAATCAGTTCAATGACAATGCAATGTCACATTTTCGTGAAAACCTCAAAAAAAAAAGGCAAAAGTAACAGTCATTGGACAGGTTCCTTGCTAAAGTTGCACGGAAGGAAAACAATTCCAGTGAGCCAACAGATAGCAGTGATTCTGTTACTGAAATTCGTGCTACATAGTAACTCTTCTCATGTCATCTCTAGTCTCCCTCGCACCAACAATGATTGTATTGTAAGGAAAAGTGCACTTTAAAATATTTTACGTTATATTTTGTTTTAGGAATTGTATGCGAATAAATATTTTGTGTTGTGGACGATTCATCCGTGTTTCAATTGTTTCTTGTGGGAAAACTTGGTTTGATACACGAGCGCTTTGGTTTACAAGCATGTTGCCGGAACGAATTATGCTCACAATCCAAGGTTCCACTGTATAATTAATACTTTTCTTTTGCTATCTGTTTAACCCATTGCCATGGAAATATTTTCCTTCAGAAATGTACCTGGGAATGTGATTATTTTTTCTACATTTTATGTTATGGATGCTAAAATGGTTACAAAAGCATACTGCATCAAACTAACAACATTTTGGGTTAGAGTTTAATTTACTATAATTGACTGAAGTCTTTTAAGTCTTGAAATATCCATCCACGTGGAGGGCAACTTTGTATTTGTTGCACTCGAAGCAAGATTTCTTCTGAATTCCACACTCAAAACAGACTTTACATTTCCTTGATGTGGCTGATTTACTTGTTGGAGCAATTGTTTCAAGAAAATAGCCAGTGCCTTCCCTGTAGTCTCAATGGTGTGCTACCTTGAGATGGACCTCCTATTGTGGCGTAATCAAGAAGGGTGACATCTTCCAGAATTTTATTTGCATAGGCATTGGTTTCCTTGCAAATTCCCTCCCAAAAAGTGTCAGTAAGAACTGACACACGTCATATTCTGCAGCATTATCACCCAGGCGCCTTCTGACTGCAGTATTTAGCTCCCGAACAACTGAACACGCATTGACTTTCGCAACATTACTGGCCAAACTCCAGTTTCAATTGCTCGATGCAGTGAGGTTATGTCCGGTTATCTTCATCCTCACTATCACTTTCACAAGCGGAGTCACAGTTCTCAGATGCACTATCCATGCTAAAACTACTATCAGATAATTCTGAGATATCTTCATCACCACTATCAAGGGGAAATAGCAGAATTCTTTCCTCTTACTCCTCGCGATGTTTACACGTCATCTTGCTCCGTGGTAGCATTCATTTCATGAACAAGACGGCCAGCTTTAGAAGCAAAATAAACATTGACAAAATAGCCTTCGAATAACAACATTTGCATGTTAACATGCTAGAACTATTTTGGAACGTAATTGTAAAGTACAAAATCTCAATCGAAAGAAATCGGTAGTCGGACAGACGTATTTCCGACTTGAGTACACGGGGACGGTTGTACCCTCATTGTATGTTAATGAATGCGGAACTCTTGACGGCTGTACCCGTCACTGAAACGGAATGGGTTAACATCGAACTAAAACATCAAAGGTTTTCGGCGACGGAAGGGTGGGAGATTGGGATGGTAGCGGCCGTGGCCTTCATTAAGGTACAGCCCCAGAATTTGCCTGGCGTGAAAATGGGAAACCACGGAAAACCATCTTCAGGGCTGCCAATAGTGGGGTTCGAACCCACTAACCCTCGAATACAAGCTGCATGACCCTATAATTAATACAAGAACCAAGAAATGCATTTTGTTTGTTCTGACAATATCTTCAGAGGTTTCAAAATTCCAAAATTCTAAAAACTAGCATATTGAAAAATACTGTACACTAAGAGTGTCGATCACACAAGTGAAGACAATTAAATGACAGTGAAAATAAACAGCTGTATACCTGATGACGACGAGTAAATTGATGACCTCTCGGACTTCATGGATTGTGATTCAGATTTTGATGACGAATCAACTGCCGAATTTGTCTCAGACATTGAATTATCTGCGTGGAATGTGACTGTACATAACCTAGCAAGTGATAGTGATGATGTTGATGTTAACAGCGACTGGGAAGAATTAAATGTTGACCAGGACAATCCTGCATGGACTCCTCAACATTCTGTGGACTCATTAGTTCTTTAATTTCCTCCTCTATTACACAACCTATCTTATACTTCAACACCATACTTTTATGAGTCGCATGTAAAAAAAATCAAGGAATATTAAACATCACTCGAGAGAACATGGTAGCTTGCACTCTCTTTAATGGTCATGTAGAGATTGGGCATCATTTTCAGTCTAGAAGCCTCTGATAGAATAAAGAAACAAAGCGTCTCTCAGAGCGACACTGGCAAGTTTTGTTCATTTTTTGAGGATCGCTCACTAAGAAGGTTAAATTTTCACTATTATATAATTTTTCACAATACTGTCCCAGCAATATTGACTGCAGTGTCCACCAGGGTTTCTTAAATCCGAGCTACTCTTCTTCAATTGTTCCTACTTTACATTTGGGAAGCTGGTCTCTTAATTTTCATCTGGTAATTAGACCTCTTTTCTGGTTTTTCAAATTCCCAAACTTTTATCTTTGGTTTACGCCTAGTATTTATCTTTCACCTACTCAATACTATACAATAATTGTAATGCCTATGTATACATTACAATGTATTAGGGGACTAGTTTCGACTCTCTGTAGGTCATTATCAGCCTAAATAAGGTACACTTTTTATTTGTTGATATCCAGGAACAATATTTGGTTGTAAATTGATACAATTAATCAAATGAGCAAAATGTGTAATGTGATAATGTGTATATAAAATAGTGAAATGCATGAAATGTCATGTGAGATAAAATTATATCGTGATAATAATCAATAGATAGTGAAATGTTCAAGTTTACATATTGCAGTGAGGCTATAAATATAGTACCACATTGATTATTTACAATAATGGTTGAAATATTGCACTTTATAGATATGTTAAAATTGCCTAGCGATAAAGGTATAAAATGCCGGTCTGAATATAAAGTCCAGATGCTTCTAGTGAATTCTAACGTTCCATTACGTCTTCTGTCAAATACTCAATATATGTTATGCACAACACTGGTGCAGAGGGTATCTATCTTGCTTAAAGTTCAGTATTTATGATTCAGAAAATGTATGCAGGCTGAATATAAGCGACTTCTTATCGTACAAAGAGTTCTGCATATGATGAGAGGTGAAATTCCCAATCCAAGATGGAATGAATGGAACCTTGCACGGCAATGTGATCGACCTGACCGGTAGTTGCCATATCATTCCTTGTTTCCTTCTTATTTCCATGCCAGTACAGTTTGTAAGATTTCCCTTTCCACTTTGTTTCGCTCAGTCCTATGACCTCAATCTTTCTTCCTTCCAAGAAATCTACAAGCTCCCCACATTCAGCAGTCAGGGTTACAGTATTTAATGTCGCTATTTTGAATGTGTTTTTCTGTCCAGCAGTATTCTTCTCTGAATCATTCAATTTACCTTCGGACTTATCACCATCATCCTTACCAGAATTATATATAGAAGGAAGTCTGTGTCTTTGTTTTTGTTTACATCCGAGGCTGAATTTACTGTTGAAAGTGATTTGATATTTTCCTCCCCTTGCTGGCTTGCTGGGCCTAACACAAGGTCAGTTTTTCTGCCAGTCCCCTATCCAATTGTGATAAATTTGCATTTCATTTCCTACATACAGATTTCATCAAAACCTGCTAAGGAAAAACTCCTCTGCCCACAGTCGTTGAATCTCCCTTATTTTGCCTGGTTTGGTACTGGCCTCATACAATATAAACTTGATCACGATCCGTATTGACAAACATTCCTATTAATGTTGATACTGGCGAACGGACTGTTGGCCAGAGAGTCGCAGGTAATACTGCCACATACCGCAGGATGATCCCGAGTTGACACTAAACTCATTAAAGACCAGCATTACCATATCGTCACAGAACAGATTTTGCAACCTTTAAAGCTGTAGCTCATAGGAATCTTCGAAATAATACTCAGTCTTGTATTGCAAGCCTTCTCAAAGGTTCAGTGTGTTCTCTGCAGAGAGTGCTACAAGCAGAATCAACATATACTCTGGTGGTAAGCCTTGAAATTTTAGGCTAACTGGAAACAGCAAAATAATATGGCAGTTTGTACAACCCAAGTAAGTTTTTCCTATATTTATGGCTTTTTCAGACAATTTTATGACTATTTTAGTAAAAACACAATCTTTAGAATATGATTTACATTTATGATTTAAATAAAAATCAATGTCAATAATTAGTTCTAGTAGCTTAAAATAGCTGTAAACCTTACCTTACCTGTTACCTTATGCAGTATTTGTTTTGAGCCTATCTGTTTATTCCTTTAATTGGAATCTTTTATATTTTCACCATTCAGTACTTAGTAAGATATAAATACATAATATTAGAACATGTTTCAGTCGGCAAGACCTCCTTCAGCTCTTGTTGTTTTAGTTATCAGTCCATAGACTGGTTTGATGCAACTTCCCACACCATCCTATCCTGTGCTAAGCTTTCCATTTCTACATAACTGCAGCATCCTACATCTGCTCTAATCTGCTTGTCATATTCACACCTTGGTCTATCCCTACTGTTCTTACTTCCCTCAAACACCAACTGCACAAGTCCTGGGGGTCTTAAGATGTGTCCTATCATTCTATCTCTTCTTCTGGTCAAATTTAGCCGAACAGATCTCCTCTCACCAATTCAATTCAGCCTCTCTTCATTAGTGATTTGATCTATACATCTCACCTTCAGCATTTTTCTGCAACACCACATTTCAAAAGCTTATATCCTCTTTCTTTCTGAGCTCGCTATCATCCATGTTTCACTTCCATACAACGCCACGCTCCAGACGAAAGTTTTCAAAAACATCTTTATAATTCCTATATCAATGTTCGAAGTGAGCAATTTCTTTTCTTAAGAAAGGCCTTCTTTGTTTGTACTAGTCTGCATTTGATGTTCTCATTACTTCTGCCATCGTTAGTTATTTTACTACCCAAGTAACAGGTAAAGAGATATTATTTCATTAGTACTGGATTTCAGTGATTACAGAAGTCTCAGTTGCATCCAGTTATTTGAACTTTTCTATGACAGCACTGTAGTTCAATTTCTTGTTGATCAGACAAGAAAGTACATCCTATGGAAGAATATGCAGGATTAAAAAGTGAGTACAGAGGAAATGAAGAGCTTCATCGGCATTCTTATTATTTCCAATTATAATAACTGGCCTGCAAAAAAGTGCTTTTGGGACTCTGATGATGGTATGAGGAATACAATGGTGTACAATGGTACACGTATGAATCGATTTATTGAAATGATCAGATTTTTGCACTGCGCTGACAATAACCTACCAGACGAAAATGACAAACTGTTTAAGTTTAGGCCCTTTATTGAACTGTTAGAAGACGATAACAGCCACGTTGTGCAAGATATATATTATGATGAAAGCACGACGGCATATTTCCATTGTCATCAGCGGACAGGTATTCTCATGCTGCAAAATGGAGAATCGAAGTGCCATGACTTAACCTTACCACTAAGTATAACACTCTTATGGGTGGAGTGAATCAAATGGATGAAAATATTGGCAATTACAGATGTGGAATAAGAGGTAAGAAATGGCGGTGGCCAATATTCACTTGGACTATCGATGTATCACTGAATAATGCTTGGATACTAATGAGGAGTACAAGTGTAGGTGCAGATATTTCCCAGCTGGATTTCAGGCGAGATAGACATACGTGTCACGGTATCAGAACCTTTCCCTTGGTCCTAGATTCACAGCAAGTTCTAAGACTGGTAGCCGTGTGACCTCAGATATTTAGTATAATAACATAGATCTCTTTGTTGAACCAGTTCCAGGGAACAAGAGGAGATGATGTGCAAGAGAAATGTGCAGTAGTGTTGGACGCACGAAAGGCAAGAAATGTGACTTAGGTTTCTGCGTGCCCTGTTTTGTTGTTTATCGCACCCAGTAGAGGGTGAAATAATGATGGAAGATCATCAGGACAGACCCTAACTTAGTAAGAAGCAAAGTAGTACAGTAGTAAATATACAAAATTATTATGGATATTTCTTTCATACGTTTCCAGTTATCTAAATTTTGTACAAGTGTACGACCAGCATGAGCATCAAGGTCACATGCTAAAAATGCTTTTTCTTATGAATCAGGTAATAAAATATTGTCATATTTATAATACAACCTTCTTACCTATTAGAATTATACACCTGAATTTATTGTTGGGGAAGAAAAATAAATTGGTCTCTGATAGGGTAAGAGATGCTTCTTGTATGTCTTTCTTGAATTTTTACAAGCTGCTTAGCCTGTATCCTGCCCCTAAGATGTGCACTTTTACACATTTTTACACATAAGTGATCCAAAACATTTCTACTAAAGCATCACTGTATGTTGCTTATTCTCTGTCTATGTCTTGTATCTGCTTACTGCCTATTCTTCAGAACCTGTTGCACATCAAATCTATGTACTCATGTCTAATTTTTCTTATATAGAAGCTTATTTACTCTTGAAAACCTTATTTTTTACCAGGTACCGGTACTTGGTTAAAGATTATTATAAAATATGTTGGAAGAGATGTTTCTGAAATAATTAAAACTCTAATAAGTTACAATGATAAATTTGTATGTAGTTGACTTAATGAAGGAGACGTCATTTGATTGTAAGTAACATAATTGATGGTTTGAAGCCGTAGTCAATTTGTATTTTACAAACTGTGTATCGATACTTTTCACATGGCTGAATTTGTTCGGAATACTTTTGTAAAGTCCATTTGTAAATAATATATTTCGAAAATCAAGGATCACGGTTGATTTTCCTGAAACTGCAACCTAAGCCATCTCCATGCCCTTGGTAGGTTCCCAGCTCCTATCCACGTTTCTGTTTATTATCGTCAAGTTGCCCATACTGATATTTCCCAGTGTTGTTATCGGCGGAGTTCCGCGTAGTTCATCAGATGTTTTATTGTGTGTGTAGTGTCTTAGGCACTGTGTAATTGCACTTACTTTCCTCTCTTTACTGTGTTTGGTGTAGCCGCTGAAGTATCGGTTACATAATTTACTAATAACGAAAGTCGACAAAGGTAACACCACGTCATTATTGACAAGAACGAATACATAGCAAAGACCAAAGAATGTTTCCAAGACAACACCTTTTTAATCAAACGTAAAGATCCAACCAACAACATATAAAGGAACCTCGTAAATCTACTTAAGAACATACACTTTCTTCTCACCAAAACAGAATCCGCAAAACTCATAACAATGAACCCTCAACTACCGACTGTCAGGCCTACCCTAAAATACATAAAGGAAACCTACCCATGAGACCAATCATAAATTACAGAGCTAGCCCAACCTATAAACTTTTGCAATTCCTTCAGAAATTCCTTAAAAATCATTACTCACTTTTAGCAAATAAAACAGTACAAAACTCAATGGAATTTTGCAATAGAACTAAAGATTGAACAACACCATACTCTTGCTTCATTTGATATAACAAACATATATCCAAACATTCCCACTAAACAAACATCAGAAATAATCGAATCCAACCTTAAAAAACTACAGCAATCTGAGCACCCTAGAAATAGAAGAATTCATGAATCTACTTCAATTTGCCAACAATAATAATTATTTTAAATTCCATGATACCATATACCAGCAACGAGGCCTACCTATGGGATCTCCTGCCTCTGGGATACTAGCTGAAATTCATATAGATCACCAAGAATATACATCAATCAGTAAAATAGAAAACATATTCCTCTGTTGCAGATTTGTTGACGATATTTTTGTAATCACCAATAACAGATCCACAGACACAAACACCATATTAGACAAACTCAACACATTGGACCCCCAGATAAAAATCACTAAAGAGATCGAAAACAACTGCACCTTACATTTCTTGGACCTAACAATAACTAGACATGAAAACCATTTATCTTACAAAATCTACAGAAAACCTACACATACCTGAAATACCATAAAAATCGATTCCATCCACCCCAACACATATAAAAGAGCAGCTTACTACAGTATGGTGTACAGAGCCTTCAACATACTGATGACAAGAGAAGATCTAAATAATGAACTACAACTTTAGGTAGCAGGTAGGGACCCTCTTCGGAGGCGGCCCTGCCCAGGGAGTGGCACGCCTGCCTATGTGCGCCCCAGAGCACAATGGTCCGGTGTGTATCATCTGGTGAGGGTCCCAGCTTAGGGTTACGAGTGAAGACCTCAACGGCCGTGAAGGCGGAGAGGAAGATCATTGGTACGGTGGAACTGGCGGAAGAGGCATTCTTGCTTTTTGGGATAGTAATAAAAAGCATTCACGAAGATAGTCAACAGTTTCAGCAGCGGAGGAGGAATTTGGATCCCAATGGTGAAGAAGATGGAAGAACTATCTTTGAAATGTAAATCCACACATGAATCACATTGACCGCGCGCAGTCATTCTTCTGTGCCATTGATAGAGCCAGAGCATCTGATTGTCAAAACTTGAGCAGTAATCAGATAATGGATAAGTTAAACCTTCACCCATTATCTAGTCGCAGGAAAGTAGCTGACCTTAGATTCCTATATAACGCTGTCAACGGTTTATTTTCATTCCCCCGAACCTGCATCCTTCTTTTCCTTACATGTTCCAACTCGCAAAACCAGGACTAATCCGCCCCTTCATATTACATATTCCCACCTCTCTCTCGTTCAAAGAAGTTTATTTATCTCCATACATACTCTCCTTAACTCTTTATCTTCTGACAGGAACTTCGACGTTTTTTCTTCGTATGCCTCTTTAATCGTTTCTTCCTAAACTTAACCTAGTTCATTTTCTTCATATTCCTTTTTCTCTTCTCTTTGCTGTTTTCTCTTTTGTACATAATGTAATATTCATTTATTTATCAATTTATTTTTTACTATACTATACCATTACTTATGTGTTTTATCTGTATTTATCTTACTGTGCCTAGCTATAATTTCTTCTCTTCGTTTTACAGTCAATCTTCAATTTTCCTCGTTGTTTCTTTTGCCTTTATATTTTGTTCTTAATTGTTGTGTCTCTACAGTTATTTTGTTAGTTCTTAATTTTTTTCTCTATTTTTATCATTAGATGTTATTTCCTCATTGTTCTTCCACTTATTTTTTTTATGTTGCCTTGTGCTACTCCACTGTAAATATAATTTTTCTTTGCGGAACTCTGTATTTCGGCTTCTCGCTGTTCTGGTTTCCCAAATAAATAAATAAATAAATAAATAAATAAATAAATAAATGGTGTACTAATCACAGGAATTTAGAAGACTTCAAGGAACAACGGAAATACACAGCAAAAATTTTTCGGCATGAGAAGAGAAAGTACGAGAAAGAACAGCTGCACAACATAGAAGAAGATTTCAAGAGAAACAACACAAGAAATTTCTATACAAGGTTTAAAAACAAAATAAAAAAATTATCTCCTGGTAATCTATGTTTTAAAAGTGAGCAAGGGAAACTCATTATTGGTGACAAGAACAATTGCAAGTATCTGGCCAACTATTTCCAGAAACTTATAAAGTGTGAACCTCCAGAAGATGGATTGCTGTTTGGAGAGCCTCAATTCAATTTGAAGGATTCATTACCACCAAATAAGGAAGAAATTAGGGACCTCATTAAGCAACTAAAAAACAACAAAGCTCCTGGGAAAGATTCAATTTACTGCAGTTATTCAAATTTGCAAGTGAAATTACAGTGGAAAAACTAGAGGAATAAGTCGCTTTTATTTGGGAAAAAGAAGAAATACCATGTGATTGGAAGAATGAACTCATTCATCCTTTACACAAAAAAGGGGACCAAACTAACGTCAACAACTACAGAGATATCTCCTTTCTTTCTATAGCATACAAAATCCTATCCAAAGCATTGCAGCGGATGCTTGAAGCACATCTAGATAAACAAACTGGTGAATACCAGGCCGGGTTCAGCAAAGGGTGTTTAAGTGCTGAGCAGATTTATATCCTAAAATCAATGAGAAATCAGAAGAGGACAATCATAACCTTCATTGATTTCAAAAAGGCATATGATTCCATAGACCGTGGAGTGCTCATGAACGTTCTGCAGGAGTTTGGAGTGGATGAGAAATCTCTGGCCATAATTCGACAATCTCTTACAAACACCTTTTCTCAAGTCAAATTTATGGGCGAACTCTCAAATCCGTTTAAGATAAAAATGGGTTTGAGGCAAGGAGACAGCCTTTCTCCACTACTCTTTACTTGCATTTTACAAAAAGTTATTGGGGAATGGAGGTTGAGAATGACTGAAAATGGAATGAAGAATGGAGTAAAGGTAGGTTGTGGAAAAAATGCGATCATGTTGAAATGCCTTGCCTTCGCAGACGACGTCATTCTTATTACAGACAACCGTCAAACAGCCAAGACACAAGTTGAAGAACTACAAAATGTTGCAGTCAAAACAGGGTTAAGAATCTCCTTCGAAAAAACAGCATTCATGGATTCTATATAATAATAAAAAAATAAATAAAAAAGTGACATGGACAGACTTGTTACACTGTATGGGGATATCCAGCGTGTGCAAAAATTTAAATACCTGGGAGAGATAGTCACCCCCAATGGAGATGAAAAGGAGGGATTAAAGGAGAGGGTGAGAAAGATGGAGTTGGAATTCAGAGTATGTCATGACATCTATAAGTCCAAGTCCCTCTCAATTCAGGCCAAGTTAAAACATTTCTGCACATTGGTTAGAACGGAGTGCTTTTATGGAGCAGAAACCTTGACGAGGATAGCCGACCCAGTGCTTGAAAAAAGAGAAAGAAGATTCTTACAAAAAATCTTAGGCCCAAGAAAGTCGACGAGTGATCCAAACACATTTCGGTTAAGATGGAATTTGGAGCTCTACAAGACAGTAGAAAGAATCACAACTGTTATGAGGAAAAGGAGACTGACATTTTATGAGCATATCAAAAGAATGAACCCTGAGAGATTGGCCAACAGGATACTTCTTCTGCAGGAAAAGTGGAAAAAACAACCGGGATGGCTTACAAAGGTGCGCAATGACTTGGAAGAAATAGGTATCAAGGAAGAGGATATAAAAGAAAGGACATCATTAGGAAGAAGGTTGCGGGAATGAGGGATGCATCTGAAGAGCAACATGCGAAGTCACAGAATATCTCGGTGGAAGAGCGAGCAAGAAGAAGTCAAAGACTCAAGAATCTTTAGCGAGAGTGTAAAGAGAAGGGTATCAGCCTGCGTGACAGAAGGAAGATTGTGTAAGCATGGCCCACAGATGGCCAGATCGATAAATAAATAAAAGAACTACAACTAATCCACGATATAGCTAAATACAATGGATACAGTAAAGAAATGGTCAATACAATCATTCATAAGATTAAATTTCATCCCAAAACCAAATTAGCAAAAAAAGACAAACCCAAGAAAGATTATGCCTTATTTACCTTTAACAATACACACTTATACTCCATAACTAATGTTTTTAAAAAGTACGATCTGAAAATAGCATATAAAACCAGGCACAACAGCACCAACATTATACATAACGCCAAAACAGTTAACAACAATAAATTTAACCAACCATGAGTTTACCGTATTAAATGCAACAACTGCAAAACAAGTTATATTGGACGTACAGGTAGAAACTTCATAATCCGCTACAACGAACATTTAAATGCAATAAAACATAACCACTTTTCATCAACAGGTTAGCATATCGAAGAATTCAAACACAGGTTTACGGACATCGAGAATGATATGAAAATATTAAACATAAATTCTAAGGGCCCCCTGCTTAACATAACTGAAGATTTCAACATTTCCCTTGACCAATACGCTAATCCTACAATATAAATTAACTTTCGGAGAAAAACAGATTCATTTTCAACAAAGTTATTCCCGTCCTAAAGAATGTTTACCTCAAAATAGTAAATAAACAGAACAAAGCATGCTCCAATAAACCGAAGAATGACAAGCCTAGCTCCAGCCCTACCCCCACAATAGCCACTCCCCCTTCCCCTCCATCCATAACCCTACTACAGCAAGCATAAGTCTCACGTGAACACATAGCATTACGCAGTGAGCTCTCAAACAGAACGTCACCCAACCACAACAACAACAACAACAACAACAGCAGCAGCAGCAGCAGTAAGTACAAATTCACCTTTGCACACAACTTCAGGCATTCCTTCGAAACTTACAACACATTACTCATATCAGTTTATCTTTCACAGATAACTACAGCACCAGTACACAAATACAGACAAGGAAGAATTTACCACCAAAAATCTATATTGAACCACATCCAGGAAACCAAGACTTCATCATCTGCTTCTAACTTTTGAAAACAAGTTTACAACAGAGCCACATATTGTCTCTTTCCCAAATACTGGACCATTTAATAACTTGGGTTTTTATTACAAGCATACATGAAGACATCTTTTAGTCAAATAGAATATTCTCAAGAACCTACACCACTGTTTACGAATTTAAAAACCAATCAACATAAACACAGGCACACAAGACCCTAACGAGGAAGTCTGAAGAAGGAATACGCAAGACATGAACTTTTAAATTCACCAAGAGTTTTATATATATATGTTTTCAGTGTTTTTAATATGTTTAATGTGCACGTACAATTAGTTTTAAGCTTAGGTTAAGGTTTTTTACTACAATATTTTAATCTCAAAAACAATTTTAATTTCATGGAATCACAAATGAAAAGACGATAACATCTAACTCAAATCCCCATTAGACATCCAGATGTGCTAATGGATGACGACATCTTTTTAGATATGTAACACAAAGCAATGTTTAATAGATGTAATATTATGAGTTGTCAGCTGATGATGACCGAATAGAGTCGAAACCGGTACTGATGTACGTCTACATTTACAATAAACAGTATTGACAGGTGGAATTTCTTTCTCATCCAAATCGTTTAAAGTACGTGGGGACATAAAATGATTATTATTTGTTAGGTACATTGGCGAGTAAAACAATCATTATAACTGGATAGCTTTCATCACATTTTAAACTAAATTCTTACCAAAAAATACCTATATTGGCTCAAGTTATGAGATATTAAACAATCACTTTCTTAATGATCTTGCCTGCTATATAAATAGCAATAACCGTGAACATTTCTCAATTGAAGTAAACTAGTTTCCTCATCCTGAGGTGGTGCAGCTCTTTTTAGACACACCCCCAGTGGAGGGAAGTTACACGTACCGATTGTACCGCATATCAACCTTCCTGCCCTTTGTAAATCTCTGGCAGTACGGTACCGGGAATCGAACTCAGACTCCAGACAACAGTAGCTAATTGTGCTAACCTTTATACTGGCGGACATTATTAACTACAAACACAGACATACAGCATGACTGATGCATGCTTGCAATGTGCAGGTCGAAAAGGAAGCTACTCACCTATTTGTGTG
Organism: Anabrus simplex; assembly: GCF_040414725.1. Classification (NCBI taxonomy): domain Eukaryota; kingdom Metazoa; phylum Arthropoda; class Insecta; order Orthoptera; family Tettigoniidae; genus Anabrus; species Anabrus simplex. Next base: position 174,163,205 of record NC_090271.1, read on the forward strand.
ACATAAGAGCTGCAGTAGGCCTATGCTATAGAGGCGGACATTTCTTAACTATGAAACAGAGATGTACTGCATGATTTCGATGCATGTTTTCATTGCGTATGTCGTACGGTTAAAATTGAAATAATTGATAAATAGATTCAACCTATTCACTACAAAAGAATAAGAAATGTAGTAAATTACACTCCCATTTAATAATTAGAAATGTTACCGGTTTCAACCCTAGTCCAGGTCATCGTCAGCCGATTAAAACATGAAAAGCAATGCATAGGAAAAGGAAAAGATTAAGTACACTCCGGATCAGTAGAAGAGGCGATATAAATGAAAGGGGGTAGACACTGTAAAACTCAGAAGAAGTAAAATGAAAATCAGTCAAAAGAAAACAGTGCGCAATTCTCTGAGCGGCAGCATGGCACACGCAGCGCTCGGCTATTCGTAAACATTGTGAGACCAAGATCAATAAAAGTTCTAATGGGGGGTGTTTTCAATCGAAGAAAGGGAGAAGTAATATTGGGCTTACAGGAAATTTAAAAAAATCCTTTGTGCAATTGACTAGTGATCCAATGTACGCCACAAAATTTAAATAAAATAAATAAAGGTATTGATGTGTCATAACGCTGAAATATTTGTTTCTTTATGTTGTTCTATACCATCACGTGTAAGTCTACTGGGTCTCTGTGCACATAAATCAAGTAAATTTTCCTCTTCCTAAGACTTGCCCATGGTGCCTGTATTCTGTGATAAAAATATATTTGATGCAATCAAGAACATATAGTGGCAGACTACTTACCTTAACTTCTTCCCACTTCCCATGATCCAGGTACTGAACTAAAACTTCCTCTGGTTCTCCATTGGCATTGATTTTTGAGGTTGAGAGTACCTGTGCTCTTTGGAATACATTGAATCCACATTCCACAGCACAGATATCTTTCATCTTTGGGATTCCATGTAAAATCCTAATTAAATAATACAATTCAGATCAGTAGGAATTTTCTAAGTTTTATACGAAAGACAATGGTTGGTATTCTGAAAAGTAGAACCAGAAGTAGCAGAAATGACTGTATTTTTGTATGAAAACTGGCACTCAGATAGAAAAAGTTATGGAAGTCAGCAAAAGTAAGACAGGAACACACAGTCATCATGGTTGCCAACAATTCATGCAGATAAGATGAATTATTCTATCAAAAAGCTAAACCCTGAACTAATAATTAAAGGCCATACTTTTAAACATGGCTTTTAAATTACAGCAGTTACAAATCCAGTGCTCAATTAATTTAAAACATATTCTCCTTGACATTATGATAATTATTTGGGGAAATCAGGTTGTGTAATATTAAATACCAGCTGACGCTTTTCGATCCTGCAATCAGGATCGTCTTCAGAGCAATAACAAAGCACAATGGCAACCGTCACTCATAGTAACCAGACTCAAGATAGAGAGACCCTGTTAGAAAAACAGTTCATTCTAGGGCCCCAGAGTCACGGAGAAAGATGTTGAGGAGTTAACTATGGAGGGTAGCCATGATCTACTCAGTATATAGCCGTCACCTTTGTTGAAATTACACTACCAGCATGATTTTTGCGGCAAAGCATTTGATACGTGATTTTAACTAAATAAGGTCTCCTGATTTCAGAAATGACATTGGTTCTGTTGTATCACATCTAGTTTTCATGTTATTTGCCATTTACTGTCTGAAAATGTGTCATTGCGGCACAGTGCCGATTTGTGATAACAGCAAATCAGCTGTTGTTAGAGTGGCCGTGGTTTGCTTAAAGGCTGTACTACTTCATAACAGAAACATTCTAGCTTCGATTCCTGTGGCACATTCCATTTCACTAAAAGAAAATTATATCACAATGCAAACTGTTTTAGATAAAATCAAATATCAAGAGCACCGGTGGGATGTGTGTAGTGACTTGAAGGTATGTGGTATTCTATTAGGACAAAAAGCAGGCTACATTAAATTCCCTTGTTATTTATGTGAATGGGACAGCAGAGCTAGGAACAAACAACTGGTCTACACCTTCCTTTCCCAAGAGACAAGTTTTGACACCTGGTGTGAAAAATGTTGCAAATGATGCCTTGGTTGAGCCACAAAAAAATCATTTGCCACCACTACACATCAACATGGGAATCAGGGAATCATGAAGCAGTTCGTTAAGGCCTTGGACAAAAGTAGCCCCTGTTTCAAGTACACTGCAAGCAAATTTCCACATTTATGTGATGCAAAAGTCAAGGTAGGCATTTTTAAGGGACCACAAATGAGAAAGCTTCTGAAAGACACAAACTTTGAACAGACGATGAATGCTGTAAAACTTGCTGCATGGAATGCAATAAGAGACATCATAATGATGTTCCTAGGACATGTAAAGGATGAACAATACAAAACAATAGTGAAAACGATGTTGGACGATATGAAAGAGTTGGGGTGTAGAATGAGTCTGAAGCTGCACTTTTTTTCATTCTCATCTCAATCACTTTCCAGAAAATCTTGGGGCTGTTAGTGAAGAGATGGGAGAGAGGTTCCACCAGGACATCAAGGAGGCAGAAAGAAGATAACAGGGGAGGTGGGATGAACCAATGATGGCTGACTACGGTTGGTGTTTGAAAAGAGAAGACAAACTTGATGCAGTCAGACGCTGGGCAGCCAAGCATTCATTCCCAGGGGACATCTAGGACTGTTCAAGTTTGTGTTCACATTGATGAATTCATAAAGATACTGAATGAAAGTTACATTGTTTGCTTGTAAATCACGTTTCATTGTCAAAATAAATTGCTTTCATTTCCTCAGAGTTGTTTGTTTGTGTTTTGTGTAAATCAGGATTATATTACAATAAATGCTAAATAGATCATTGTAATTTTATACTCAATAATTATTCATTGTATGTAATAATTCAATATTCAACTATTTCAAAATATATATAATAGTACAAAAATTAGAAATATTTCCAAAATTATCAACATTTTTCAGCACTTTTTATATGCAATATTCAGGTCTATCTCTTATTTTGATATACCTATTTTGTGAAAACGTGACGTGATATGTAGAAACGGACAACAGATTCGTGTTCAGCGACCCAAAATTAGTTAAGTTCACCTATCACACCTCTTGCCGCAAAAAGAAAGTTTTAAAATGCTGGGTTGTGTTATAAAATGCCAATTTTTTTTAGAAATTTACGAATATCATCATCATCATCATCATCATCATCATCATCATCATTCATTCTGTATGATTTGATCTTGGATTATGCTGTGGATCATGATCTCCATTTCTGCTTGTCTTTCTACCATTGTTCATCAAAGAAGTCTTGAAAGTTTGCCACTATCTTCCTTAGGTCTTGCTTTCCATTGTTTCCTGCTCTTTCCCTTTAATTTCCAGTTCAGGCATCGACTTAGATCTTCATACATCCCATCCTTGCCATTACCCATACCACCTGTCTTGATCGTTCCACTATATCTTTCACTCTGCATACACCTAGCATTCACATATTATTGTGTTTTTTATTCAGTCCCATCTTGTCTTGGCCAGCATAGGTACCTCTTAGGAATTTCATCTCACTTTCCTGGATTTTACTTTCCTCTGCTTCGGTCGTTACCTAAGTTCAGCTCAATGCATTAAGATTGGTAGAAAGTAGTTGTTGCATTGTACTGGCACTTCCTTACTTCATAACAGCCACTTATCACTGAGGTAGAACCCACCAGCTAATTGCACTGTTCTGCTTACCACCTCCATCATTCTTTCACCTTCTGGTATCACACTCTTAAGATACTGAAATGTTTTTCCTACCTCTGGTAGTTCCCCTTTAACTGTTACACCTCCTCTTACATTTCTTGATTTTGTAAGAATGACAGTTTTGTTCTTTTCCTAGTTAATTTTCATTCCCCATTCTTCAATTACTTCACTCCATCAGTCTTAATCATAAAAAATAGTTATGCACTTGGTTAATACTTGTATAGTTAGTTAATACATTGTATAAATCCTGTGTAAGCATTGAATATTTTTCTTACTAATAAATGTGATATACGCATTTGATTACTATTCTGCACACACACTCATTCCAAGCCGTAAGAATCTCTTCCTGCAGTTCACTGATGAATTTCTTCACAGTCATCACCTTCTTCCTTGGTTAGTTTTTGGACTTTGCTGTAAAATGCTGCATCCAGTCACTGGTTTAAACACCACCTTAATGATTACTTTTGTTGGTTATCCAGGAGCAAAACCTTTCAAGAAGCCGCATGAGAATAGATGCTCGAATAAACAAGGATAGAACAGATATTTCAGTAGAATATTATTCTCACTAGCAATAATTATGTCACTGATAATAATTGCTATCCTTATTTTGTGCTCATGTCCACAGTGCTGTGACAATTTGAAGTTCACAAAATATAGAGCCACCTCTAGGATCTCTCCTTCTGTGTTAATAACAATTCCAGTATTCTCTTTCATAAATCAATATTCAAGTTTAAAAATTCCATCATCTAGGAGAAATGAGTCACTCCACCTTTTAAAATGTTTTATTTTACAAATGATTCCAGCCTCCATAACCTCTAAATGTTCTACCGTATGCCTTCTATGTTAAAAATATCATGGAGACCATGAACATTATTTTCCGTTCTGTCAATGTGTGCTTAATGGATAAGTTGGATATTTCAACATGCTTTTATTACTCCAGACAGTAAATGCCACTAAAATAAACTGATCATTCGTTGTTTTTTTTTTTTTGTCACTCTCTGCTATACAACGATTACACAAGGGTCCTGGTCTGTGTAAGGAATTCAGTGAATAACTATGACAGATGTATGCACAGGAAGCTTATACATGTTTTATTTATTTATTTTAACTTTTTAGACAACATAGGACTACTTAAGTCAGGTTTATGGAGGTATTTCTTCTTTTTGTCAGCCCAATACTGTTTCATCCTTTCTGAACGTAATTTTCTTTCTGCTTCTGGAATCACTCGTCCTATTCTCTGCTTATTCATTTTTGTCTGTAGTCTAGTGTGTTTATCTTTCAATATTTTGAGTGTATTGGTTTTGTATTTTAAATCTTCTATTGTAATATGCAACTCTCTCATGTCTTCTTTAAGTTCCGTGATCCATCTAATATTATTATTAATAATAATAATAATAATAATGTTATTTGCTTCTAACTACTTTACAGTTTTCGATGACACTGAGGTGCCGGAATTTTGTCCCGCAGGATTTCTTTTACATACATACATACATACATACATACATACATACATACATACATACATACATACATACATACATTATCATTATAGACTGTTAAGCCTTTCAGCATTCAGTCTGCAAGCCTTTGTGAATTTACTAAACGTCGCCACAATCCTCGATTTGCAAATAGTGTTGTGACCTCATTTAGTTCTATACCTCTTATCTTTAAATTGTTAGAAACTGAGTTTAACCATCGTTGTCTTCGTCTATCTCTACTTCTCTTACCCTCCATAACAGAGTCCATTATTCTCCTAGGTAACCTATTCTCCTCCATTCGCCTCACATGACCCCACCACCGAAGCCGGTTTATGTGTACAGCTTCATCCATCAAGTTCATTCCCAAATTAGCCTTTTTCTCCTCATTCTGAGTACCCTTCTGCCATTGTTCCCACCTGTTTATACCGGCAATCATTCTTGCTACCTTCATGTCTGTTACTTCTAACTTATGAATAAGATATATCCTGAGTCCACCCAGCTTTCGCTCCCGTAAAGCAGACCGATGTAAAGATAGTTTCGTCTGGGAGCTGACTTCCTCCTTACAGAATACTGTTGATCGCAACTGAGAGCTCACTGCGTTAGCTTTACGACACCTTGATTCAATCTCACTTACTATATTACCATCCTGGGAGAACACACAACCTAAATACTTGAAATTATCGACCTGTTCTAGCTTTGTATCACCAATCTGACATTCAATTCTGTTGAATTTCTTACCTACTGACATCAATTTAGTCTTCGAGAGGCTAATTTTCATACCATACTCATTACACCTATTTTCAAGTTACAAGATATTAGACTGCAGGCTTTCAGCACAATCTGCCATTAAGACCAAGTCGTCAGCATAGGCCAGACTGCTTACTACGTTTCTACCTAACTGAATCCCTCCCTGCCATTTTATACCTTTCAGCAGATGATCCATGTAAACTACGAACAGCAAAGGTGAAATATTACAGCCTTGTCTAACCCCTGTAAGTACCCTGAACCAAGAACTCATTCTACCATCAATTCTTACTGAAGCCCAATTGTCAACATGAATGCCTTTGATTGATTTTAATAATCTACCTTTAATTCCATAGTCCCCCAATATAGCGAACATCTTTTCCCTCGGTACCCTGTCATGTGCTTTCTCTAGATCTACGAAACATAAACACAACTGCCTATTCCTCTCGTAGCATTTTTCAATTACCTGGCGCATACTGAAAATCTGATCCTGACAGCCTCTCTGTGGTCTGAAACCACACTGGTTTTCATCCAACTTCCTCTCAACAACTGCTCGCACCCTACCTTCCAAGATGCCAGTGAATACCTTGCCTGGTATACTAATCAATGAGATACCTCGATAGTTGTTGCAATCCTTCCTGTTCCCTTGCTTATATATAGGTGCAATTACTGCTTTTGTCCAATCTGAAGGTACCTTACCAACACTCCATGCTAATCTTACAACTCTATGAAGCCATTTCATCCCTGCCTTCCCAATATACTTTACCATTTCAGGTCTAATTTAATCTCTTCCTGCTGCTTTATTACAATGGAGTTTATTTACCATCCTTTCCACTTTCTCAAGCGTTATTTCACCAACATTTTCCTCCTCCCCGAGAGCTTGGCTGTTCGCAAGACCACCAGGATGATTTCCTTTTACATTGAGAAAATGTTCAAAATATTCCCTGCACCTCTCCAATGATGCCCTTGGATCTATTATGAATTCACCTGAATTACTCAAAACACTGTTCATTTCCTTTTTCCCTCCCTTCCTAAGATTCTTTATTAGAGTCCAGAAAGGTTTCCCTGCTGCCTGACCTAGCCTTTCCAGGTTATTGCCAAAATCTTCCCATGACTTCTTTTTGAATTCAATAACTATTTGTTTCGCTCTGTTTCTTTCATCTACGTACAAATCCCTGTCTGCCTCGGCCCTTGTTTGGAGCCATTTCTGATAAGGCTTCTTTTTACGATTAAAACCTGCTCTCACTTCATCATTCCACCAAGATGTTCGCCTTTTCCCCATCTTTACACACAGTTGTTCCTAGGCATTCCCTTGCTGTTTCTACTACAACATCCCTGTATGCCACCCATTCACTTTCTATATCCTGAACCTGCTTACTGTCTACTGTTCAAAACTTCTCACTAATCATATCCATGTACTTCTGTCTAATTTCCTTGTCCTGCAGATTTTCTACCCTTATTCATTTGCAGACAGATTTCACTTTCTCTACCCTAGGCCTAGAGATACTTAGTTCACTACAGATCAGATAGTGGTCTGTATCATCGAAAAATCCCCGGAACACTCCTACATTCCTAACAGATTTCCTGAATTTGAAGTCAGTTAAGATAGAGTCTATTATGGATCTGGTACCCCTAGCCTCCCATGTGTAATGGTGAATAGCCTTATGCTTGAAGAATGTATTCATAGCTGCTAAACCCATACCAGCACAGAAGTCCAGCAAACGCTTCCCATTTACATTAGCTTCCATATCTTCCCCACATTTACCAATCACCCTTTTGTATCTTCAGTTCTATTCCCAACTCTCGCATTGAAATCACCCATTAGCACTATTCTATCCTTGCTGTTGACTCTGACCACGATGTCACTCAACGCTTCATAAAACTTGTCAACTTCTTCCTCATCTGCACCCTCACATGGTGAATATACGAAGACAATTCTAGTCCTGATTCCTCCAACTGACAAATCTACCCACATCATTCGCTCATTTATGTGCCTAACAGAAACTATGTTGCGTGCAATGGTATTCCTGATAAAGAGCCCTACCCCAGACTCTGTCCTTCCTTTTCTAACACCCGTCAAGTACACATTATAATCTCCTATCTCTTCCTCGTTATCTCCCCTAATCCAAATATCACTTACTCCTAGCACATTCAGATGCATCCTCTTTGCTGACCCAGCCAGTTCTACTTTCTTTCTTCCATAAGCCCCATTAATATTGATAGCTCCCCATCGAATTCCAGCTCGGTAAATTCATGAAGCCGGATGCTACCCTACTTGCACATAGTCCAAGTGAGGATCTCTCCTCTAATGGGTTGTGGACCACCAGTGAATTGTAAAGTCCTCCTAGCCGCCTGAGCACAAGGAGGGCCATGACTCAGAATATGTCCGAGATGCCCACTCCCATTCCATAGCAACTGGTATCCCGACTCTCAGGACCACTTATTAGGCCACTCAGCCGTTGCCCATGGTTCACGAACTAGGACGTTACTACAGTAATCCACACCATAAACCATGCCATGCCAGTAAATCTACCAACACAAGGCTGAGGTATTTGAGCATCACCGGACAGAGCCAGGATCGAACCTGCTAAGTTGGGGGCAGAAGGCCAGCGTCTTAACCGCCTGACCCACTCAGCCCAGCTACACGGTTTGTTAGTAACAAACTGCACATAAATGGTGAATATACCTGATATATAAGTTATACACTGTTTATTAGTAAGACTGCATATGTTTGAATATTCTTAAACTTCCCCTTAACTTTCACCAAGCAGATTTCTTTAAGTATTTCATCGATAATGATAATGAATAGGAGAGGTGAAAGATCACTCCCTTGTCTCAGTCCCATTCTAACTTAGAATTCTTCTGTCTCTAAAAATATTATCCGAACTTTACAGATGCATTTGCTGTTCATCTCTCTTTATCACATGGAACATTTTATGTGGAAACTTTTTTTCCACCAGGGCCAACCAAATCCTATCTCTGGTAATGCAATAATATGATTTCCTGAAGTCGATGAAGGTCAGAATTTGATCGTCTTGTAGTCCCAGTATTTTTCCACAATTTGTCGCATTGGAAATATCAGGTCCACTGTATCTTCCACTCCTAATTCCATGTTGTTCCTCCTCCAGTTAGGGTTCCAGCAGTGGCCTTCAATTTTTTTTTCTAGAATTCTTTTGAACACTTTCATTACATGTGGAGTCAGGGTAATCCCTCTGTAGTTTCCAGAATCTATCAGGTTTCCTTTCTTAAACATAGAGACAATAATTCCCTTTAGCCTATCCTCTGGGACTTTCTTCTGTCTCTGAGCTGTTTTGAATACCCTACTTAACCAATATGTTCCCAAATTCCCAGCAGCTCAAATCATTTCCATACTTATTTTATCCACTCCTGGGGATTTCCCATTTCTCATCCGCTTTAGTGCTGTTTATACTTCTGACAGGGTTACATCATTCTCATCACACGGATCATCCATCAGTGTCTCAGATTCCTCACTTGATTTGTGTAGGTCTCATTCCACATTCAGTAGGTCCTAAAAGTACATTTTTCAACTTCTCCTGATGGCAGGAGCTTCAGATGATCAGATTGCCTGGGTCAACCATTACACTTACTGTTGCTATGTAAGGCAATCGCTTGTTCTTTAGGAATCCATACAGTTCTTGCCCTGACTTGTTTCCTCTTTCAGTTCCCCAAGAAACCCTATCCACCATTTCTGTTTCTCTTCCATCATCACCTTCTCCTTTCAACACATCCTTTTGGCTTCATAGTACGTCTCCTTCTCATCTCCACTCCCATCAGCTATCACTTTAACAAGTAGGGCCTAGCCTACCATGAGTTCCATATTACTGGGAATCAGAGCTGTTCTCCCGTCAGATATTACATTATAATATGTTCATAATGCCCTCTCACTATCAAAATTACTGACTGGCATCCATAAGGCCTTTACTGCAGCTTCCACAAAATGCTCATGTTCAGGTTTCTGGGAAAGAATAATGGCAATCACATCACTCTCTCTACCTGCTCTACATGAACTAGTAACTAGATCCCTAAACACTGTATGTGGTTCAAGGTATTCTGACGTTGAAAGTTCTCGTAGGATGGAAATTTGCTTTATTAGACGAGATAATTCATCATTTTCTAAATCACCTTTCATTATGCTTCTTGGAACAGAAAGATTACCGAGAGAAGAAATTATTAACTTTCCTGTATCGAACTCTATTAAGTAGTTCAGCTTTTTCAAGCTTGCTCTCCCTACAGATTGAAACAAAGATGTTAACTGTGTGTGCACTTGTTTTGGTAGTTTCAGAAGTTTATCTGAGGTTGTCTAAAGAAAATGCGTCCTCTAGTAATTTAAAGCCCTTTGAAATGTCACAAAGCTTAGATTTAAGTACATGAATTAAAGGCATGTTGGAGCTCTCTAATGTGAGCAGCAAGTTACAAAATTTTGAACAATATTCAACTAGAAAAATGGCTAGGTAATGAATTTTTGTTACTTCATTTGGTGACAAGGCTTTAAAATAGTTCACAGTAACACTCTTGTCTTCAATAGTTTCAACAAAGTCTACTAGATCATGAAGATATTCTCCAAGGTACTCAACACTTTTAAACCATGAGTTCCTCACAGGAATAGGGAATAGTTTAGCTTTAGTAGCTTCACCTTCATATTTCTGATTCAAGAATTGAATGTATGCATGCTTTTTCTTCCGTGTATTAAGGAAGATATGTTTTGCCTGTACAACATATTGGTTCAAAGCACCAAGTTCCACGGCCCACACACTGCCCACCAAATTCAGTTTATGAGCCCAGCACTGCGTGTGTACTAACCCTTCTGAAACTAAAACCCTAACTGTGTTTATACACATGACCATGTAACTGCTGAGTCTGAAATTATAGAAACTACATTCTGGTATTGAATTTCAAGTTTGTGAATTACACTCACAATTGCTTGTGAACACTCTATAGCATTAGCATTTGCAATAACTTTCACTCCCCCTATAAATAACTTCTGAACTGTTATATTGCCACAGCTAAGCACTCTTATCAGAACCATAAACACACACTGCACTTGCTTATCACTCATTTCATCCCAAACAATTGAAAGTCTCATCTTTCACAGCTTCCTTTAATCCTTCCTCAATCGTCGCTATAAGACCTATCTGTGTCGGTGCGACGTAAAGCCCCTAGCAAAAAAAAATTCCTTCCTCCTCCTTTTTGATGATTTGAGGTACAGAACCTTCCTGCAGTCTTCCAGCTGTGGGCAAGTCTCCACCACTTTAAAAAAATCAATAGGCCTAATATTACGGGCTATTTAACATCATTTGAATAAATTAAATGATTTATAATTTTAAGTAAATTAGGGATCCAGCATGCATTATCTAGGCCTAAATGTCATTAAACAAGAAAACAATCATAACCGCACAAAGTTATTAGAAAAACATAACCACAAATTTCTTCCTCAGAAAAATTGTATAGTATTGAACAAACCTGGTATACATTTCTCCATCCACTCGGATAATCAAGTTTTTCCAGTGAAATATTTGCCTCCATAAAAGCTAGAGTTGTAGATAAATTGAGTGAATCTTTATTGTATTTTGCTCGTTTTGCCGCTGACTAGTGTCTGTGAGACTAGCTTGTCTTCTGATGCCTCTCGTCCTTAGTGCCTTGTCCTAGTTCTTCTTATGTGAAACTCAGTTATTAATGTGTTTCAGGCACCAATCCTTTCTGACCCAATCAATTCACACATTACAATATTTGCACATCAGTATCTTTCTAGTTTTGTCAAACACGTAAAACCCTCCAATTCAAATTCCTTTTCTCAATCAAAAACTGCCACAACCACTTCAATATACTGAGCAAAAAATAGGAAATTAAACGCACCAATCAGCAGTGATTTTCAACAGGCAAAAGGAAATAAGCCATCACCTAACTATGAATACGATAAATTTCTCACTTCACAGGTTGCTAATTTAGCGATAATCGATATACTATATATTCGCTTTCGATATATTGATAGGGTATAATTCGATTGAGGCATTCATTATCAGATTTTATTGCCACATTTCGCCTCAAATCTCCATCGTTAACTTCAAATGATACAATTCCAAATAATTTTGTAAATTATTTTGCGATTTTGCTTACACGTAAATAGTTTTACGTTTTTGAGCCAAACTTGTAAAATTTCAGAAAAATTTCGTGATTTTGCACTTTTCAAAAAACAGGTGCCTTTAATGATAGGGTTCTGGAACAAGAAGACGCTGCTGATGCTGATGACATAGGAGACCCAATTTTGAAGTCAGAATTCGATAGAGCTCTGCGAGACCTAAGTAGGAACAAGGCTGCAGGAATTAATAACATACTTTCAGAATTACTGACTGCCTTAGGAGAAACCAGCATGAAGAGGTTATTCCGCTTAGTGTATAAGATGTATGATACAGGTGAAGAGCCATCTGATTTTTGGCAGAATGTTGTTATACCTATTCCCAAGAAAGCTGGTGCTGATAAGTGTGAAAACCATCGCACCATTAGTTTAGTATCTCATGTGTGTAAAATTTTAACTTGTATTATTTACAAAAGAATGGAAAGACAAGTTGAAACTGAGTTGGGAGAAGATCAATTCGGCTTCAGAACAAATGTGGGAACACGTAAAGCAATCCTGACTGTATATCATCTGATCTTAGAGGACCGAAATAAGAAAGACAAGCTCAAGTACATGGCTTTCGTAGATCTAGAAAAGGCAGAGATTCTGAAGGTGATCGAGATCAGATACCGTGAAAGTAGAATTATCTACAATTTACACAAAATTCAGTCTGCAGTGATAAGAATTGAGAACTTCGAAAAAGAGGCAGTAATCCAGAGAGGAATGAGGCAAGGCTGCAGTTTGTCCCTGTCCTTTTCAATGATTACACAGAACTGGCGATAAAGGAAATCAAAGAGGAATTTGGAAAGGGAATCAAAGTCCAAGGAGAGGAAATCAAAATCCTGAAATTTGCCAATGATATTGTTATTTTATCTGACTCTGCAAAAGATCTGGAGAAACTGCTAAATGGTATGGACAGAGTCTTCGAGGAGGAATACAAGATGAAAATAAATAAGTCCCAAACAAAAGTAATGGAGTGCGGTCAAACAAGGTCAGGTTATGCAGCAAATATTAGATTAGGAAATGAAGTCTTAAAGGAAGTAGATGAATATTGTTACTTGGGTAGTGAAATAACTAATGATGGTAGAAGTAAGGAGGACATAAAATGCAGACTAGCACAAGCAAGGAAGACCTTTCTTAAGAAAAGAAATTTATTCACCTCGAACATTGATATAGGAATTAGAAAGATATTTTTGAGAACTTTCGTCTGGAGCATGGCATTGTATGGAAGTGAATCACAGACGATAACTAGCTCAGAAAGAAAGAGAATAGAAGCTTTGGTAATATGGTGTTACAGAAGAATGCTGAAGGTGAGACTGAGTAGATAGAATCATGAATGAAGAGATACTAAATCGAATTGGTGACAGATCGATTTGGTTAAATTTTACCGGATGAGAGACAGAATGATAGGCGACATCTCAAGACCACCAGGACTTGTACAGCTGGTGTTTGAGGGATGTGTAGTTGGTATGAACAGTCGGGGTAGACCAAGATACAAATATGACAAGCAGATTAGAGCAGATGTACGATGTAGGAGTTATGTAGAAATGAAAAGGTTAGCACAAGGTAGGGTTGCATGGAGGGCTGTATCAAGCCAGTCTATGGACTGGTGACTCAAACAAGAACATTACTTTTAGGAAGATTTTGACAACATTGCTCATTAGGCTTATGATTCTATAATCTCCATGAGATTTAGCCATTGTTTTCTTTGAAATAGGGCTGAAAGTTGATGTCAACCAGTCAAAAGGGTCCACTGGTATACGCCAGATTGAATAGCTCTATGAGGATAATCAGTGACAGATCTTCTTTAAATTTTTAAAATATTTCTACAGGTATACCCCAGGTTCTTTTCTGTCGTAACAGTTCTTGAGTGCATATTCTACTTTCTGGCAAGTTATTAATGGTCCTTCATTTGTATCACAATAGAAAAAAAATGGTGTCATATTATCATGGAAAAGATCAGTCACATAGACTTTCCAGTTGTACAGTTTTTCTTCCATGTTCGATGATGACCTTCCCTTGATTGTTATATAAGAGTCCATTTTTTGTTTTCCTAGTATGTAACCCGGCAGCTTCCTTAACCTTTTTGTACATGTGAAGTATGTCATGCCTAGATTCACATTCTTCTATGTCCTTACATTGATAATAATTATTTGGCAGATTTTGTTCTGGAGTTCTTTATACTTTTCCCAGTTCTTGTTTTTTACCAGCCTTTGTTAGTCCATCAAATCAAGGATTTCATCAGTCATCCATGTGTTTTTTCTAACTCACTTGTCTTGCATCACCTGATGACTTCCAGTTTCCAGCACAGTTGTTTTGAGTTGACTTAAACTGGTTTTGATAATTAAATGTTAAACATTGATTTATTGAAACCACCTATTCAATACTGGTTAAGTCTTTATGACTATTACAATGTCATTACATTAAGTTTGAGTATGGTACATGTTTCGCCTAGCATTGCAGGCATCATCAGCCATTAATTCTATCTCCATGTCAGAGCTCTGAGTGGATGCTATTTTAGGATTAATCATAGTCAATATTATTTATATAACAGTGCAATGGAGTGATCAAGCCGACCATGCTTTTAACTCATTGCGGACCGTGGACGGCGTAAGACGTTCAAGCTTGCTCTTATGCTGCGGGCCGTGGACGGCGTAAGACATTTAACGTTCCGCGCGAAGCAATGCTGTTTATATTCGTCATCTATGCATTCTTACACCTTAGTCAGCGTTACTGCTTGTAGCAGGAAGTTGGTTGACCTTGTTGAGATAACCCTCGCGTTGAGTGGGCTCATGTTCATCTCAGCATTTTTAACGGGAAAATCTCAGAACTTCCTCGCGCGTCAACTCGGTACTTGAGATTCCAATGCAGTGCGTGTCGTTCTTACCGAGTGTAGTATAATGGCTTATAATACAAAGTTTTACATGGAAGATTAATTATTAGATATTGTTCACAATGATTATTCTGGTGATGAACTTATTCCTGAAATAGACTCAGATAGTGAAAGTGAGAGTGACGAAGAAATACCGATTCCCGAATCCGATATGCTTATAGAGAAAAGTGAAGTGCCTGATACATATCATCCTAGTTATTGTCCACCCGTTCCACCATTTACAGAGAATTCAGGTATAAAAGTTCAAATAGAAAATAAGCAGGATATTTTGAGGTACGTGAGTATTTTCATGAATGACGAATTTTATCAGTATGTGTGTGAACAGACCAATCTATACGCGAGTCAAGTGATAGGTGTGGCGCCCCGGCCTTTCCCAAAGAATTCGATCATCCAATCGTGGATACCGATTAGTCCAAAATCCTGATATAAAAATGTACTGGACCGAAGACCCTGTTATTCATACTCCGATATTTTTCTAAAACAATGTTCCGAATACGCTTCCTTCATATTCTTTCACTTCTTCACTTCGGTGACGGTAATCATTATGCCGAAAATACAGATAAGCGGTATAAAATTAGACGTATTTTGAAACCTGTAACACCGGATATCACACCCTAAATATTCACAAGAAGTAAGCACAAAGTATCATTATTCTAACATTTATAGTTTAGGAGTAATTGTAAATTGTATTAAGTGATGCACGTCCAGAGGGCCGGGCATGAAAATGGCTGGTCCAGGCATTCAAGTGTCCCGCTCAGAAGTAGGTACTGAACGTGTTAAGTTCGAATGTGACACTCTACTCTTGTTCACATTTAATGAAAATATATTGACTGTCAACTTTCATAATGTCGGTAAAGAGAACGGCTTGATGCAAGTGGGAATAAATCATCTGTACATTTTTCCAACTTATTGGAGATTAACTTGTGCTAGAACTATTCTTAAAACTGTTTTTTACACAATTTACATAATATATACAAATTTACAAATTCCATTCAACAGGATATGAGTAAGACAGTCCCATTGAAACTTCAAGACAAGTTCGACCAGTTCAGTTCCACACCCACCAGCTACACACTACATCCAGAATCCAGTGAATTGCTCTTACACCTTAACACTGAATAACCTCAAAAAAGCTCCACAACAAAACAACGTACAACAAGTTTATATGGTCATGTATTAATCCGTTATCTAAAAAATCTTCATCAAACTCTCTAATAGCATTCTTACCATTCCACTATAAGGCACCTAAATACTGATGCTCATTCTTCTAAGAAGTGATGCTGATCTATTGAATATTTAGACCTCCCCAAAATACCATATAAGCTGAACATGCTCCAATGTCCTACAAATATAAAAAGGAATATTTAAATGCTATGACTTCAACAGACTACAATGCCATCCCCATATCAGATTTTCTCCATTTGACAGGATATGAGTAAGACAGTCCCATTGAAACTTCAAGACAAGTTCAACCAGTTCAGTTCCAAAATGTACCATAAGTTTGTATATATTATGTAAATTGTGTAAAAAATAGTTTTAAGAATAGTTCTAGCACAAGTTAATCTCCAATAAGTTGTAAAAATGTACAGATGATTTATTCCCACTTGCATCAAGCCGTTCTCTTCACCAACATTATGAAAGTTGACAGTCAATATATTTTTATTAAATGTGAACAAGAGTAGAGTGTCACATTCGAACTTAAAAGCATGGATGGCTTGATCACTCCATTGCACTGTTATATAAATAATATTGACTATGATTAATCCTAAAATAGCATCCACTCAGAGCTCTGACATGGAGATAGAATTAATGGCTGATGATGCCTGCAATGCTAGACGAAACATGTACCATACTCAAACTTAATGTAATGACATTGTAATAGTCATAAAGACTTAACCAGTATTGAATAGGTGGTTTCAATAAATCAATGTTTAACATTTAATAACTGAATTTCAATATGGTCAAAACGAAAATAATCACTTGTAATAATGTAACAAAAGGTTTTCATAATCACTGGCATTTCAGTCTGGTTGGAAAGCTGTTCACTTAAGTACTTCAGTATTGTTCTCCTAATGTTTGCATCCTTAAGTTTTGCAGCATCAAGTCTAGGACTGACAAAATTTTCATGAACTTTTAATTTCAGCATAATTTTGGTGACCAATGGATTATGATCCGATGAAACATCGGTACCAGGATAAGTCCACATGGCCTTAATGCAGTTTCTGAAAAAAGGTTAGTTGTACCACCTTGAGCATTTGCTTTAAATTTTTCCTGCTTGCATTTGGGTCTCCAAAATGTACTTTTTAACCAAGCAAAATGATTCTGAAATAAAGTAAGTTCAAAATTGAAATCACAACCAAAAATTTGATCATCTTACCTGTTGCTAATATTCTTGTAATAGCTGTTGAGTTTGAAGCAAATGCTGATGAATTGGTCTGGGATGGACTTGGTCTTTCCTTCCAAGTCAGTGTGTTCCAGTAAGCGAGCTGACATATTACAGGCATCATGAATATGCAGTACTTTCAGCTTAACAATACCATTCCTGCAAAAAGAGAAAAATAACATGGCACATATGACAAACCCAACCCCAAGAACAAAATAGAAAATAAAATGTCAGATGGGTTGGATCATACAGGCTATCCATAACAGTAAATCAACTAAAATTTACTTAGTTCAATTTAAAAAAAAAAACCTCACTGAGAAATTAAACAGCTGCATCGATTTTCAAAAATACTTTAATTCTTTAATTTAATTTTTGGTCCACTTGACGAGTAAATAAGATAGATTAATACAACATAGAACACAACATTTGTCTCATAGTAAAGTGGCACTTACAGAACTTGCACAACCTTAATTGGTTCTGAAGTGACTTGGTGCGAGTAAGGATAGGATTTGGCTCCCTTAAACCAAAAAAAAAAAAAAAAAAAAAAACCACCCGAGCTCGATAGCTGCAGTCGCTTAAGTGCGGCCAGTATCCAGTATTCGGGAGATAGTAGGTTCGAACCCCACTGTCGGCAGCCCTGAAAATGGTTTTCCGTGGTTTCCCATTTTCACACCAGGCAAATGCTGGGGCTGTACCTTAATTAAGGCCACGGCCGCTTCCTTCCCACTCCTAGCCCTTTCCTGTCCCATCGTCGCCGTAAGACCTATCTGTGTCCGTGCGACGTAAAACAACTAGCAAAAAAAAAAAAAAAAAAAAAAAAAAAAAAAAAAAAAAAAAAAAAAAAATCTTGAAATACAATTACTGCTTATCTCAGTTTCTTACAATATTCTCTATGTTGTTTTTGAGATACATTAAAAGTTAGTACAAAACAATCAGCGGGTTCAAAGTCAGCATAGAAGGATGATTGTGGTAGTCCATGTAGTCTCTGGAGTGAATTATATTGTGAGAGGATAGAACTAAACTTGTTTATCAAATATGGCAGTTTGGAACATAATTCCCACTACCCTCATCTTCATCAGAGTATGTATGTGAGATAAGGATTCATAAGCATTTGTGAACTAAAAGTGTAATGAAGTTATCACAGTGATTTGGCAAATTTGGATCACGTAGCTGACAGTTTGCATTCAGGAGATAGAGGGTTTGAAACTCATTGTTGGAAGACCTGAAAATAGTTTTCCATGGTTTCTCATTTTCATACGAGACAAATACAGAGTACTTGAAGTGGTTCTTTCGTAGTTTTAACCCTTTCCTATCTCATAGTCGCTATAAGACCTGTCTGTGCTGGTGCGGCATTAAACAAATATAACAGTGAGCATTTGACACAGTCTGTCAACTACAGTTCTGATATTCAGTTTAAGGACTCTAAGAAAAAACCTCATGAATATCTTGGTCATTGACAGTTGACACCCATATGTTGCAACTTTGGCATCAGTTTAGTCTAATTTGGAAACAGCTGACACATACACAGTACCAACTGCCAAGTTACCTGATAGTTACACAATCAATCATTAGTAACGTTTTTCTTTCTTTTTTAACATTAACATGTTTTGAGATGCTACTACAGTATTAACCCTCTTTTACACTTTTCAAGGGACCAAGGAATACTGGTGTAATAGGGGGAAAAGGTAAAAGGGGGGAAAATGTAAAAGGGGTGAAAGGGTAAATCGTGGGAAACAACTTGTACAGGTATATATAAAAATACTCTGGAAAAGGAGGTAAATGTTACACAAATGCATATTTTTAATTTATAGAGTATTTCAATCTCAATTGATTTACTGTTCTTACCTCAAATAAAGGTTCATGTAAATTAATTACTGTAATATATTAACTGTTGACTACACTGCGTCTGTAATTCTGCTCATCCTTCGCCCAGGAAAAGGTTAGTGGGTAAAAATTTGTGTAATATATTCTTTTAATATACAGCAGTTACTTTCTTAGAATGCCTATAGAATTATCTAAGATCCAATATTTTCTCTGAATGAAACATTTTAATTGCTACTATTGTAACCTGTATTTACAATATTAACACAAATTTATTCCAGATGGAAAATTACACAATCACTGCTTCCTACCAAAATAGTCCAGAATTGATCTCTGTTTACACTTTTTATTTCTTATGACCTCTATTTGCTTTTCAAGCTCATAAAGGTTATGAAAATTATTTTCGCCCCCCTCTACAGATCACAGAGGATACCTGTATAAAACATCCACTACTGGACTTGCATCATCACTGGCAGGCATCACTTCACTGTCTTCCTCTGCTTTATCACTGTCACTGGTGGGAGACTCGGCTGCTGTTCGCTCAGCAACCAACTCCCCCACACTTCTTTCCTCTGCAGTGATCACAGAATCATCTACCTGAAGAATATCTTCAGTAGGCCTCCTTCTCTTCCTCCTCCTTCTTCTGGCAGCTGAGATTCAGGACGATTCTTGAAAAATCCTGCTTTCAAGAAACAATTTAAGATGGTAGTCTGCTTCACGACTTTCCAAGACTTTGCAATGAAGTGAAACGCATCAAGGATTGAAACTTTAAATGATGATGGATCCTTTCCAGCATCCATAAGGAATAAAATTCGCTGCACCAGGTTCTTCCTATAAAGTGACTTAATGGAGTGATTAACCCCTGAATCCATAGGTTGTAGCTTGCTTGTGCAGTTAGCAGGCAGAAATTCTAACTGCACATTCCTCAAATTAAAATCCACGGAATGTGCAGGACAATGGCCGATGAAACGAAGGATCTTCCTGTTTTGCGCACCCATTTTTGAATCCAGAGCAATTAATTGCTGTCGGAAAAGATCTGAGGTCATCCAAGCTTTATGACTGGCATCGTAGGTAGTAGGTAATGATCGCACATTCTTGAAGCCAACGAGGCTTTTTAGATTTCCCTATCACATAGGGGTGGAGCTTCTCAGAGCCATCAGCATTGGCTCACAACATCACTGTGAGCCTCATCTTGCTGTTTCCCATCATGGCATTTATCTTCTTTAAATGCCAAAGTCTTGCTGGGCAACACACTCAAAAGCAGTCCAGTTTCATCTAAGTTAAAAATGTTCCTGACTTCGTAAGCCTTGGTCAGCTCCTGCAATCTTCTATCGATCCATTCTTCCACAGTTTCATCACTAACTGCATTAGATTCCCCACAAACAGTTTTATAGGTTAGATTATACCTTTTCCTAAATCGGACGACCCAGCCATTGGACGTGCTGAAATTTTTAATGCCAAGAATGTTTGCTACTTTAAGCACCTTTTCCCTTAGGAGCACACCAATTGGAATGCCTGAGGCTCTTGAAGTTTGAAACCACCTTTTTACAATTTTTTCCATTTTCTCATATTTGCAGTATGATGCATACTTCCTTTTCTTGGAGTCTGGTCCGCATTCTGAAGCACTTGATGTAATGCTTCCTCTGTTTTTCACAATTGTATTCAGTGTGGATACAGGAAACTGCAATTTGCGTGCCAATGAAACACGTGTTCTGCGGTACGAATCAACCTTTTCTAATATTCAACTTTCTCATCCATAGCAAAAGTTTTTCTTTCCTTCTTTTTTTCCATTATTAGCAGGAAAACAATAAAGCAATAACA